>NC_092798.1:4058455-4315396 GCF_918797505.1 Bemisia tabaci
AATCTATGTACAAGACGATTTAGATTGACTTTTCATGTGCGGATCCCACAAAAATATATTCATGGCAAGGTGGAGAAATGGTGCTGGGTCCACATCATTTCGCAGGAGAAACAAAGCCGAAAAATTCCAAAAATTTCAATTAGAGTCAAACAAATACATTTGTTGCGCTTTTACGTTAATGGCTCTTTATAATGGCTAAAGTTGAAAAAAGCGTTCCTCAGACTGGGAGGTTGTAAGTCTCTGTTCGTATTTGATTTTTTCCATGTAAAACGAACCAAGAAATTGTAAAAAAATTTTCGAACTTTCTTCACTCCTGACAAGGATCACACGATACTGCAAGGAAACAATTAACAATTTGATCATCTCTCCTCGAAGGAAACAAAATTCGATCGAAGATTTCTCTATGTTTAATTTGAGCTACGCATGTATCGCATGTGACCATCGATAAGTTTCACATTTTGGGGACCTTCAGTGTGGATATTTCACGAGAAACTTTGAGATTTCAAAGTTCATTAAAGTTCGCTACCCCAGCCTTTCTTCTCGCTTTTTTTTATTTCTACGCCGATCAGCGCACCCACAACAGGCACGATCGGAATTTCGTAGCTTCTTGGGCCTGCAAACTCGCCGAGCGTTTTGAACTTGGCTCGTCGACGACGTGGACCGCTTCTCTTGCGTAAGGACGTATCTCGACTTCCACATGAGCCCCAGAAAGCATGGATTCATACGTAAAACAAGGCTCACGCAGGAATCGAGATAGGCCCTAACGTCGGAGGAACGACGTCTTTCATGACTAATCAAGTTTCGGCCCCGGGTTGACCTCTCGTCGACCCCAGGCGTGGCCCTGGCCCCGGCCCTCAACTTGATACCGCCAAACCACTCAGATCCGCACCGAGCCCCCCCCCCCCCCCGGGCTGGGGGCGGGGGCACTCGCTCCACTTATCGCATGCCATTGTTTCAGAGGTTAATACATCTTCCCTGTCAGCGAGATCGACCGAAAGCTGAGTAAAAACAGCGGATCGCCGAGGTTGTTTAAGTTGAAGATACGCGGTTTCTGCAAAGAGGGGGGTGGAGATGAAACCGGCGCGAGAGCGGCGGATCGAAGGGGAGTTCTTGTGGGAGATACGCGGTTTTCGCGTAGCGATGGATCACGGCAAACAAATCGAGGTGGGATGGTTGAAATGAAACCGAGGATCGAATGAAAAGCCGCCACAAAAGCTTTGGCCTGTGCTCAGCTTTTGAGGCGTGGCACGGATCGGCGAACGAAGCTCTTAAAAGGATCTGCGATTTGAGATTTCACTCAGCAATTATTGGTATTGTAAAAAAAACGCTCCTACTGCGTGTACAGGGTGTCTCAAGAATTAAACGCTTAGACTGCAAGAGCGTGTTCTCGGGATCGCAAAAGTGTTCGAAACTCATAGGCGCCAACGCACCTAATTCGCCTTAGAAATCGGCCATGGCGCCTCAAAAATGAAGGCTCTGCGCCAACGTTGACGTCACTGGCGCTTCATTATTCTCATTCACTCTTACAGCCAGAGAACTGAAGAGCACACCCTAATTTCTCACTTCCACATAAATCTGTTTGATAGAGATACGTCCATTTATACGGTATAAAAAGTCGCATCCTCAGCGCCGCGCATATTTTTCTCAGTAAAAGGATAAGTTGCCGAAGGTACTTTTTTTCCGGCGATGAATCCGATTTGCCTTAGCCTAAAATTACCCCCCTTGATGTTCGTTCCTTCTGAGAAAGAATGCGGTATGAGCTTTCAGACATTGCTAAATTTCCTTCGACCATACATGACTTCTCAGGGAAAGCTTACAATATTTTTCTTAAAATTTTGTAGAAAATTTATTCGCGATCAGATCTATAAATTACCCGAAACATCTCGAGAGAGAAAGTTCATCACACTCCTTTAAAATAAACATTTTATCGAAGGGAAAAAGACAGTTCTCGTACGTCCAGACAACGTTTTTCCCTTAGCACAGCAGAGTTCCGAAAAGCTTCATTCCCCTCCAGTAGAAAACGCGGGCCGCTCATGGCTTTTTAATGTGGGCACGGTTACGGGCAAAAATAATGAGAGCGGAGATTTAAGAT
This sequence comes from Bemisia tabaci, assembly GCF_918797505.1. Lineage (NCBI taxonomy): Eukaryota > Metazoa > Arthropoda > Insecta > Hemiptera > Aleyrodidae > Bemisia > Bemisia tabaci. The sequence continues at coordinate 4,060,548 of NC_092798.1, forward strand.
TCGAGATAGAATACCGAGTCTGGGATGCTCCGACGGGGTGGGGGGGCGAAGAGGGGGGACGGGGGGGGGGGGTCATCGCAACCGCAGCGAAGCGTGGGTGTGGGCGAGGAGGCGCTCATACGCTCACCTTGCCGGCTTCTGTCCGACGTCCAACGTTGCTTCGAATCAAAATCCTCAGTTATACCTATCGCGAATTTCGTCGCCCCCTTGGCTCGATTTCCGCATGACTGATTATTAAAATTGATGGACAAAGCTATAGAGAAAGAAGACATAGGGAGTATGGAGCGATCCTATTGGTTGAAATGGGTGGTTCCTACAGACAAAGGGAGAAAATGATAGACTAACTGTCTGGTCTCTCGTGGGTTGCCGTTAGTTAGTCTATTACCTATCCCCTTTGTCTATTGAAACCACCCGCTTACACCAATACTGCCGTGCTAAACAAGAGCGCCGTATGAGCCTTCAGACGCTGCCAAGTTTCCTCCGATAAAAACCGAATTTACTGGGAAAATTCAGAATATTATTTTCCAAAAATTTTAGACAATTTTGTACGCAATTCAATATTTTTTCAATTTTTCAATATCAAGGAATATTTCAAGGAAAAAAAAGCATGAATTTTGTCAATAATACATGTTTTATCTAGGGGCATTTGGCAACTCTCGAATGTTCATACGGCGTTCTACCTTAGGAAGGCCCATATCTCCAGTATCTTCTCCAGTATCTTCTCCATATCTCTTTTGTCTCCCTGGTCTATAGCTTTGTTTATCGGTTTCAATAATCGGCCCACTGGAGAGCACGGACTTATATGTAAAATAAGGCTCACGAGGGAATCGAGATACGCCCTTACGTCAAAGGGATGAGGATCAGAGTGGGAAATTCTGGTAATTTTGGGGCGATGTGGCAGGATGGCGAGTCCTAAAATCGGGAGATCGCCCGTTTCCAGATCCGCGGCTGCGGCTGTGGTACGATTAGAATTCAGCCTTTGAAGTGGCGTCGGCCTCGATTTTTCTAGCCGGAAACGTTTCCGCCCGCGCGGATTCGGATTCCCCGCGCCAAAACGGATGCCTGCAATGCCAGCCTCCTTAGCCGAGACCCAATGTCTTGGAGACGAGCGCCGCCGATGGATCACCAATGGTGGACAAAAAGTTTAAGAAGAATTTTTAGCTTATTTCATATTACGCAGACCGCTGAATGGCCCTGCTGAAAATTTCAGCTGGAGCAAAATCAAGAGTTACCTAAGTCTAGTGGAGATCGCCTTAAAAATCACAATGAGCGCATCGGGAAAGTTTGACATACACTCCTAACTTGACAATATACGTGCATATATGCATTTTTTAAGCTTTTTGCTTCAAAGACGATACTATGGCACATGTGAACATTTCGCGAGAAGAGTTGTTCCAACTTACTTACCCTGGTGGACTATGCCACACACTACACGATATTCAACATGGCCGACGCCAACTCGCCAAAACGCACGTGAAGAGACGGTATTTTATCAACCGGTGAGTTTATAATTACAATTCCCTTGCGTTGATAAAGACTATGGTACTTCCTCACAATTTGCGCTAGGCATCGTTAGCCATGTTGAATATTGCGCAGCAATAAGTTGGAAGTTGTTCTTTGACTTTCCCCGGCTTTTCCGATATTCCATCCTACCGAAAGTCCTATTATTTTAACTGGGGGGCTACACTCCCTGACCGCTTCGCGGTCAAACCCCCCGAAGCACTTTTCGTCTCGTCGTTATGCGTTACGCGTTATCCTCTTATAATTTTCTAAAGAGTAAGATATTTCGGAAAAAGGTAGGTCTAAAAGAGCTCAATGGGGAGAACGAAACTGTAAGACATAAACTTACAGGAGCTGTTCGTAAGTGGAAGATCTTCGCTCGCAAAGAAAGCGAAACTGTCACCGACGTGTTTGCGAGGAAGAAAGAGCGGCTGCCTCATTCGCATGCGAAATGCGGCTCGGGCCGGGGATGTTGCATATTAAAGAGCCGCACGAGACGAAAAGGGAAGATTAAAAATTTAAAAAAGAGAAAAAAATGAAAGGAAACGCGTGAGAACAGAGTAAACAAAGCTTGTGTCAACACTCGAACCGCTCTGGGCCCGAATAGAATCTCAGGCCGAACTGGACCACACGAATCCCTACGTGCAAAAAAGAAAGATGTTCCGATTAAGAACCGCTGCACATACGTCATTTTGGCGTAACATTCGCGGCCGATGATGTGAAACGACGTGAGGCGGGATGCGACGGTTGCGTGGATGAGCCCTTCTCGCTTGGGCACTTGATACCTACTTGACCTACTGCCGTGCTAAGGAAGAACGCCGTATGAACATTCGAGAGATGCCAAATTTCCTTCGGTAAAATGTTTATTTTTGAGGAAAGTTATGAATATTTTCCCTTGAAATTTTCAGGAACTTCGGGTGAAATTGCGTACAAAATTATCTGAAAAGTCGAATGGAAAATATTCATAAATTTACCAGGAAATCCGTGTCTTATCAGAGGAAATTTGGCAACGCCTGAATGTTCATACGGCGCTTTCCGTTACTACGGCAGAGCTCTTCGCAGCGGGCTTGCTGTCCTATAGCATTGCACCCACCCTTACAGCTGTAGCAGTCGATATTGCTGTTTATGTATAGACAAATAAGGTGACAGGTTGATTAAAATGTTCGAATTTCCTGCGCTAAAATTCCCCGATTTTTCCTGATTTTACTCTGAAAAATCTCTGACTACGCAAGGTCAATTCACCGAAAAAAAATTCTCGGCGTTTTTACCGAGGTCCGTTGGTACCTTTACCATCTCACTTTTTTCACCAATTATCGGTAATTTTACCAAGACAGACTGGTAAGCTTACCTAAAAACCGGTATTTTTACTGTTTTTTTCAGGTAAGAATACCTCTTTTATTGGTAATCAATTCCCGGTAACTTTGCCATTTTATCCCGGTAATTTTACCACAGTCGACAAAAAATATTGACATTTTTACCAAGGTCCAGTAAAATTACCGAGAAAGTTCAACAATTTTACCGAGATTTCTCGGTAAAATTACCAATTCCATAAATGGTAATTTTACCAAGAAAAAACTGGGATCAAATAGAACCCTGAATTCTTGGTAATTTTACCCTTTTCTCAGTAAATACACCGAGATTTTTTTTTCAGTGTTTCTTGACTTTTCCGAGTTAATCCTAACTCTGACAAAAAGAAATCTTGGTTTTTTCCGATCCATAGTCTACATATACCTGTATGCGGCTCCCATTCCAGGATGACGACTAATCTCAAAAATTGCAATTCTCTGAATTTTCCAAGACTTCTCTAAGGATTAGAAATCCCGTTGATATATTTTGCAGTAAGGGACTACTATTTCTGGCTTATTTTAGAAACAACGAAGGTACTGATAGTTTATTCGTGCAAATAAACGCAAATAGGTTTCGTGGATGAGCCAGAATAGAAGTTCCTCATTGCAAACATTAACTCATTTGAAAAATGGACATACTCGCTTTTAAAAATGACTTTTCCATGTAAAAAGGCCACTATAACCCTCATCTATACTATTACACCATGCTGCAGCACAGTAAAAGCACAAACTATTAAAAAGCTTTGAAAATCATCAAAATTGACACTGAACAACCTTAACATTTACAAAACACACATCATATCCTCTATTAATGCATATTTTTTTCATCCATTTAAATGAGAATAATCTTTGCAGAGTGTGCAAACATTTCAAAATCATGTTGAAAATCGCTGACTTCGCTAGTTTAAATACAAGAGCCTAATACAGAGCGGAGCGGCTGCTGCCGATACGCAACGCGCACAGGCGCCTACAAACCTAAGGGGATACTTCACGCATTGCTCAATGCTTGAAGTATCCCCTTAGGTTTGTAGGCGCCAATGCGCGCCGGCCGCCCGCCTACTTTTTAGTTGGTGTCTGGCATAAAGAGCAAATCAATTAGAGCGAATATCTACAGAGACTTAAACGCGGGAGGGAGAAAGAAAGACATTCATTGAATCTGAAAAAAAAACCCTGTCCTATTTTTGGCCTTAAATTCAGAGATTATTCTGAGAGCAAACATTCTTTTGGAGAAAGGGCGCATCCATTACCTGTTCTGAGTTTTACAAAAAAAACACAAATTTTTCTCAGGTTTTTTGGGACGAGAATGACATCTTATACTTTCAAATCTGTGACCTGCCGGCGTACAAATACTCTCCATGTCTATTATTGTCCTTCATTGACTAGCTCAACTTATAAGCTCTCCTTCGAGAAAAGACCTCGGTATCAAACATAGCTGAAATTTTTTTTTTAATTTTTTATATCAAATGAAGCTTATCCACTAGCAAGGGATCGTCTCTTCGTCTTCGGCTGATGCTCACAAGGAGCTTCCTCAAGTTGATGTCTCAAGGGCAATCAATTTGAATTTGATGCACTGTTATCATTGCGTAATGCAGCCGCGCCAAGGAAAAACGCCATGTGAGCATTCGAGAATTGCCAAATTTCCCCGGATAGAACAAGTATTTAAAGGAATGTTCCGCATAATTTACTTTTGAAATTTTTAGATATTTTAGATTAAATTGCACACAAAACAGCCTAAAAAATTCGAAAACAATTATTCTCAATTTTCCGAAACGATTCGTTTGTTATTGAAGTAAATATGGCAACGTCCGAAGGCTTGTGCGGCTTTCTTCCTTAGCCGGCAGGATAAATCGGGAGCCGGCGCCGGCGCGAAGCCAAACGAGCCCGTAGGCGCCGCCCTCGATTGTCGTCGTTCCTGACCTACAGGCGTATCTCGATTCCCGGATGAGCCTCCGGAAGCATGGGTTTATATGTAAAGCAGGGTTCATGTGCAAACTGAGATACGCCCTTACGGCAGAGCCTCAGAGGGGCGACGTTGTGTCCATCTTGGGGGCCCACTCGCACGTTCTGCAGTTGCCGAATTTAGATAGAAATCGAGCGGTTTCAACGACAGGAGCTCGGTTTTCGGTTCGAACCGACAACGATGCCCCTGTTAATCGTATGTTAATTGCTCCCGCTTTGTTCCCGTGTCACTTACTGCGGCGCCCTCCGGGGGGGAAGGGAGGGGGTGCCGGTTGCGTCACTCCCGGTGCATCTTCCGCGGGATCCGCACGTCATCATCCGTCAACCACGCTTTTCATTCACGAATGATCGGCGCCTACGATTCTCGGTTATCTCACTCGATCCTCCTCTGCTGCCGGCCCTGTTCAGCTTTTTAGAAATTGGCTCTGTATTTACTTCCTGAAGTTTAGTATATCGATGGTCGAAAAGCGAAACCGCGTATCTCCATCATCGCCATGTTTCAAAATTTTCGCTCCCATTTTATTGTGTCCAACTTCAGAGCTTGAAACTTTTACAGAATACTCTGCGAACCCAGAAGAAAAATTAAGGAATTTTTCATGAGTGGCGGTAGCCACCACCGGGCAAGTAACCTATCCTCCAACAATTGGCATAAAGAACTACGATGACCAGTTTTCCGAAGAAAAAAATATAGTATGCCGAGAAGTCTGCAACGTCTCAAACAAAGATAAGTGCTTCCGCATTTTATCCAACAATATGTAAACGTAGAACAGATAACGGTTCGTAAATCTTGATGGATCACTATAAAAGACTAGGGGGCTACGCCCCCCTGGCCGCTACGCGACCTAACCCCCCGAAGGCGCTCCGCGCCATCACGTGATTTTAAAAAAACCTGGGTCATATTTCCAAAATCTGATTAGAGCGGGCTCATCTAGGGCCTATTACCTGTCTATTTACGCAAAAATCATGGAAATCGGCCCGGTAGAACGCCCAAACGAACTATGACAAAAAGTATAAATTTATATTGTTTAAATGGGAGAATTCGCAACTTTACCACGTAATGTTAAAAAAAACCTGGGTCATATTTTGAAAAACAGAATAAAACGGGCTATTCTAGAGACAATTGCCCGTCGATAGCCGCAAAAATCATGAAAATCGGCCCGGTAGAACGCTGAAACTGAGCGTTACCAGTTGCGCAAAATTAGGAGGTCTCGGAGCTTTTACATACCCTAGGACTTAGTGAGTTTTTGGACTACCGCTCTCTTTCTGGGCCGTAGCGTATTGATTTATTTTGCGTGGAAAGCTCCGTACTTTTGAAGGATGCCTGCCATTTCTAATATCCTAATATCCTAATACATCCATTTCCTAATATGTTGGAGCGCCTGCAATTTAGTATGATACTGTGCAACACTTCTGCTGTGAAATAGTTGCTTGAGGCGCCGGCCGCACCGTGGCATATTAAGGTGTCTCTAATCGATACGGAAAATTTTTCCAGTATTAAGGGGCACATTTTAAGGGGCACGTGGAGATTTCGCATCCACGGTACGGCATATCGTACACACAATGACGATGAGTGGAAACGACCAAATCTAAGGTGCAGTAGCAAGGAATTTTTACAGGGTTATAATATAGTAGTTCCAATATATGATTTCTTGAAAAAACGTGAAGTTCATGAAAATGTTTAAAAAAGCACTTCGAAGGGATTGTAAGTTTTGAAAGTTCTGTGATAATCTCTCAGTGCCGAAAAGACGTCCACGTTTGTTTTCGGAAGATACTTCTTAAATGTCATGTACGGAAGAGGCCTATTTTTTTGTGTGCCGAAAACTGGTGCGCCCAAAATATGCGCTGCCGCAGTTTCAGTTTCAGTTCGTCGGTTTGTTGCAATGACGAGGCGCGATTTGGGATACATCGCTTTATCTGCGATTTAAACCTGTGGAAAAGTATCAATAAACAGGGTGTTCACAACGAACACCTTCATAATCGATTCTTCACCGTAGCTTCAAATGGGTCAATCTCACTGGGAAATGAAGTCACTTGGATCTGGAGTCCAGCTTCTCAAAAACATTGACAAGAAAAAATATTCTTCATTCAATCGGACTTTTTGCTTGAATCAGAAGAAAATCCGCCTGAATCAAGAGGCTCGGCTCTTCGACTCAAGGAAAATTCGGATTGAATCAAGAGTATTTTTTCTTGTCAATTGTATTGAGAGTCTGAGCTCTAGATTCAAGCGCTTTTTTTTCCAGTGTTCCATGTTCAAGTTTCAATGCTTAAGTATTTAAACACTTGAATGAGCATCAGTTCAAAATTTTGCAATAATTTGTATTCAATACGGGTTTTCACAACTTGGATACTGAAATTGATGAAAAACACGATGTACAATAAAATTCAAGAGCAACTGAACTGCGATTGATGCTTCCGACCAAATTTTGATAAATAAAGAGCTGTCTATCAGAAAGGATGCAGAGCCTAGTGAAATTTCAGAATTTGACCAACTTCCCTGGCATCAGCCATGAAAAGAACTGCTTTCTCTGGTTCACTGGAAAAAAAAACACATTGGATCTAGAGTCCCGACTCTTGAAAACATCGACAAGAAAAAGGACTATTGATTCAATCAGATTTAAACTTAAATCAAAAGGAAATCCGCTCAAATTAAGAGGCTTGGTTCTTGATTTAAGCTTACATCTGATTGAACCAAGAGTATTTTTTCTTGTCGATGTTTTTAAGAGTCTGGACTCTAGATCCAATGTGTTTTATTTTTCCAGTGTTCGTCTATGAAACCTCTCATTTGCGGGGGAAACGATCCAAGCGACTTTTTTCCCCAGTGATCAATGGTCGATCATTCTAACTTCGCCACTGGTGTTGCTTAAGGTGATTCGATGGACGCCATATTTTGTGTCAGAACGGCATGCGATATATCGCATCAATTGGTTCCAATTTTACAGCTACTCGTCATTTTTCTCCAATTTTGAGATCGCAATTCTGTTGTCAGGAGACTAAAGCACTCACTTACCAATTTTAAGAAGGAAATTCAACGTAATTAAGGCGTGGTTTTTTTAGAGAGAAAATATCGCATTCGAGTGCAGTTTCGATATCAGTATCGAATGCGATATTTTCTCTCTAAAAAAACCACGCCTTTATTACGTTGAATTTCTTTGTTAAAATTGGTAAGTGAGTGCTTTAGTCTCCTGACAACAGAATTGCGATCTCAAAATTGGAGAAAAATGACGAGTAGCTGAAAAAATGGAACCAATTGATGCGATATATCGCATGCCTTTCTGACACAAAATATGGCGTCCATCGAATCACCTTAAAAAGGTTCCGGCGGAAAAAGGAGCCGAACTGCGGAATGGACCTGTTGCAAACTTTTGCTAGAGCAGAATGAGGAGTTGTTTCCTATAGATAATGCCTCAAAAATCACGATGAGCGCATCGGCAAAGTCTGAAATGCACTCATAACTTCACAATCTGCGTAAGAAATTTGCGTTTTTTTAAGCTTCCCGCTTCAAAAACGATACTACGGCACAGGTGAACATTTTGTTAGAGGAGTCGCTCCATCGTCGGCGATATTCATCATGGCCGACGCTTGCGCGCAGTTCCGCGCGTGATTCGAGGAGAGTTCAAGGTCAATCAATTCGGGCGTGGAAAATATGAACGTTAACACACCGATTGTTATCTGGTCTAATCCAGTTCAGGTGTTATCTCGTCCCATCAAACGTGTTTTGGCGGATTGGCGTCGGCCATGATGATTATTGCCGACGATGGAACGACTCCTCTTACAAAATGTTCACCTGTGCCGTAGTATCGTTTTTGAAGCGGGAAGCTTAAAAAAACGCAAATTTCTTACGCAGATTGTGAAGTTATGAGTGCATTTCAGACTTTGCCGATGCGCTCATCGTGATTTTTGAGGCATTATCTATAGGAAACAACTCCTCATTCTGCTCTAGCAAAAGTTTGCAACAGGCCCATTCTTCAGCTAATCGTGGCTATGACATTGGGTTTCCTTCGGGGGCCGACCCCGGCGACCGTCGAAGACCGAGCAGCGACCAATTAGCCGCACACTGCACCGGCCGAGTCGGTCGCTCGCATCGCGGGACCTTGCGTCGCGGGGCGCGTGGGTCGCTTCGCCGCATCGGCGTCGTCGACGTCGCGACTGCCCACACCGGACCGGACCGGGGCTCCCAAGCCCGAACCCGGGCCGCGAATCCCATTCAATCGAATTTCCACAACAATCCACCGCATCGTCCTTTCAATTAAGTAAACACCACCTTCCGCCTGGCCTCCCGCCAACATCTCGACGCTTCAGAGCGTTCCGCCGATACTTCCACTCATCGCGAATCTAGAGTCCCTTTCAAAGACATAAAGACGGAGCGCTCGTATCTAAAAGCACGGGGAAACAGTGAAGCTAGGTTCGGCGCTGCGCGCTTGTGTGAGTGTGTAAATGAGCGCGGGAATCCATGGCGGCAAACGGAAATTTGATTTGAACTTGTCCTCTTGATTTTTGCACATTTCTTCTTCGAAACGTATTTTAAATTCCTAAAACAAATATACTAAGAAAGTTCGGTCTGCGTCCTAACATAATACACCTACTTTTCCTCGGTAACAGGCAGTAATCTCAGATAAAGTTAGTTTTTCTTCTGCTCATGGTGGTTCTGCAGGTTCAAACAGGCCGTTACAGTTCTAGATCAACGTTACTCCCAAATGAAATTAATCGGTCGACGACGGACGGAAACTAACCTAGAGTTAAAAAAATATGAGTTTGTACCTGAATTTGGGCAAAAATCAACCTAGAATACTTTGTTTCCGCAATTTTATTTAGTTCCCGCCCTACATTTGAATTTCAAACTTGTCCCGATTTCGCCGCCAATCCTCTAGCCAGTCGTAGAGGTGGTTGAAAAGAAGCTTCATTTTTTGCTTTTAGCCCTCCGTCTTTATGTCTTTGGTCCCTTTATACTGAGAGTCAAGACAACACCCCCTCATGGAGTCACAAAGGGGGAATAACGATTACACAAATTGAACGTTTTTCGTAATCTTTGATCTTTGATCTTGTTCCTTGCCGAACCCGTAATTCCCTGGTCCATTCCAGATTATAATCTTGCAATCGGCGAAAATGTAATCTTTATTCCCGTTTGTGACACTGTGAAGGCCTAAAATACGGGAACCAATCAGAAATGGATTCGCATTGTCTTGACTCTCAGTGTAAAGGGACTCTACGTGAATCTATCTTAAACGGTCGCTGCAGAACTGTTGTGCTTTAATTTAGGAAGAGCGCCGTATGGATATTCGAAAGTTACCAAATTCCCCTGGGGAAAACATGTATTTTTGAGAAAAGTTCTAAACTTTTTTCCGTGAAATTTTCGGATATTTTCGATCAAATTGTGAAAAAAATTGTCTGAAAATTGAAGGAAAAACGTTTAAAATTTTCCAACTAATCCCCATTTTATCGAAAGAAATATGGCAACGTTTGAAGGCTCATACGGCGATCTTCCTCAGGACGGCAGAGAAGGAGTGGAAGAATCTTCGGCAATGAATGACAAGTCCTATGCTGTCGTGCTAACGAAAAACGCTGGATAAACCTTCAGACATTGCCAAATTTTCTCTGATCAAATACGAATTAATTGGGGAAGTTGTAAATATCGTCGCTTGACTGACATAAGGGCGTAACTACACATTGAGATGAGCCCGGAAAAGCATCGAATTGTATGAACGACAGGGTTCATAGCAGAGTGTAGTTACGCCCTTACGTCAGGGGGGCGACGATATGATCCTTAAAAAGTTTCAGAGTATTTTGCTTACGATTTGATCTGAAATATCTGGAAATTTCAAAGAAAAATATGCATGAATTACGTAAAAAACCTATATTTTATCCAAGGAACTTTGGCAATTCTCAAATGCTCGTACAGCGTTCCTCCTCAGCACGGCGGTATGCACCTGTACTGCCTTGGTATCTGCAGGGTACCTACACATAAACTGCCTTCAGGAGGAGTGTATGTATACAGGAATATCCACTCCTGATTGGCTCAGCCACTTTGAACTTCACGGAGCTTTTGGATACACAAAAAATGGCGGACGTTGTATAGGGATGATTCAAAAGTGTAGGAAAAGAGGTTTTATTTGCTTTGTGTCACCGTGACATCAGTGACATAACTATAGCACGGTGCACCTATGCCGCCTCCGCGGGTGGCGGGGGCGGCAGCAGCGTTGCGAGGGGCGCTTAAATGGAAGAGAGAAAAGTGCGTTGCTCAGAATTTTTGTAATGGAGGGTGCAAAGATTCCTAGTTACGTCACCACGTGACATTACTCCAATCATAAAGTCACATCACTGAAATTTTACAAATTCAGGTTAAACGAAGCGAATGATTCTGCTTAAACAGACAAATTTGCCCTAACTGCAGAATCATATAAGGGTAGGGCGGCCTAAAGTCTTGGATTTTCTGACATTTCCCGACTTTTAGAAATGATACAGAATTGAAGGTCTAAACATTTCTAGGCCCTTCTAACGAGAAAAATTATGGGATCAGGCGAAGTTATGAATAAGATAGATCACCTCATAGGCAAGAGAGAGTTGTAACTAGCTGCTCGAATGCTTACCGCGTGTGTGCTCGCATTCGAATTTCCTAATTTCCTACTATTTTTCTTGACATCCTCTAATTTTTCCAGCTAACTTCAATTTTCTTCCCGTTATTCAAGGCTATCTAGGGTTTCCAAATGTTTGATCATCCTGGGGGGTAATGGGAAAGCAGCAAAGGCGTAAAAATTGAACATATTTTTTTATACAAGAGGCAGTAAGTTCACATTGCCCCGCAATAAAGCTGTAATTACTGTCGCCTTGCGCAAAAAGGGATACTCTTTTCCACCGATCGTCTGACCTTAAGATTTATTAGCTATACGTTGCAAACGTAACCGAGCAAAGTAGGCAGAGGATTGCGCACGCGGCTGTCTTGAAACTGGAACAAGAAAAATCAATCAAGAGCTCAAAAACGTGGACACACAAAAACAACGCAAGCAATTAGTATGATCGAATACGTACGCTGATTGTTGATAAATTGTGCGAGTCCATTTGGAATGGCTAAGGTCATGGCGGCAGCGGCAGCGCAAAACAACGCGACTCGAGGCAAAGGGCGGCGCGACGCACAGTGGAAAAAGCGTCGATGGGAGATGTTGAAAGTGATACGGGAACTTTGAAAGCTTTTACCTTCATTATTACAAAACGTAGGGGTCTACAAGTGGTTCCATTGGGTTTTCTCGTAAACTTCCTGCTATAGAGCTAGAGTGCCGGTATACGGGAGAGTATTACCATCTTAATCATTTTACTACAGAAAAAGTGTGCCGCTCTCTGATTGGTCGGCTATCATGGAGCCCCAAGTTGGACCAATGTAAACAAACCCCAGCCCCTCCGCTCCTAGTTTGGCCCAATGTAAACAGACAAGATGGCGGAAAAATTCTACAGAGTCCTGGGCGTGATTTTGGGTGTGATAGTAATTTTTTTATACCCGATTTCTAAATTAAGTTCGGATCGAACTTTGATGAATATTTGTGCCGAAAATTAAGCTTTGAGTGTGATTATCGTTCATTTTTAGCCGATAATACGTGTTTCTCTGGGTTGGGTTTGCTTACATTAGTCCAACTTTGGAGTTCCATGATAGCCTGAGACTAATGAACCAATGAGAGCGGCACGGAGATCGCAATACTCTCCAGTATACAGGTATACTCTAGCTAGAACATGGTGTCTGGAATTCTTGACCATGCTCATTCCCTGATTTTTCCTTGATTTTCAGGAGCTCATCCCCTGCTGAAAAACCGAAGTTGTTTCCCACTTCCCTGGAATTTTCTTGGAATAAACCATATAACTCTGGGGAGTTCAAAATATGAAGATCGAATTTTTTCCATCTTTCGCCCATTCCTTGGCGCACATTCAAATTTCCAATTCCGAAAAAGTTTCTGATGTTTATATTATCTGGCCAATGAAAGCTGCCCTATTATTATGATGATTTAAAAGTGTCATTCAAAAGGTCGATAATGGCGACTCAGTTGCATTAACATAAACCGTAATAACCATAGAGTCTTGAAACGATTCCCGGTTGCTGCAACAAATACTCTGATTTTTTCCTGAAACTTTTCACTGTCTGGTGAATCCTGGCTTGTCCCGATTAGTCTCGGTCCTAAACACCGTCCACCAGAAGCACCACTTAAAATTTATAACATGAAGAGATGAACATCAAAATTTGTACAGGGTGTCTCATTTTATTTCATTTTGGGAAATCCTAATGGAATCCTGATTTTTCCTGATTTTTGATTGCTAAATGCTGATTTCAATACTTTTCAAAATCCTGATTTTTTGCGGAGAAAAACTTCACGCAAGGCGAATGTAACTTCACAAAAAAAGCTCGATCAAAAAATCCGATCGGACGGCCGAATTTTCTCAAATCCTGATGAAATCGGGATTACATCCTGATTGACCTCAAATCCTGATAGAATCGAAAAAATCGGGAAAATTCTGATGCTGTACATCCTGTTATAGTTCTTGATGGGAATTTCGAGTCGAACCTCTCCTAATAAAGGTACATTCCACTGTGCGACGGGCGCGGCCTGAGTTTTCCGTTTTCGGCGTGGGTGGACCCCGCGTTGTTCAGGTGTCCACCGTAACCTGCGTTGCCGTCCAGCGCGCTAAAATCCAATAAAATTGAGTTCCTATTCGCGTTGAGCGGTCGATTTGACAACGCCCACGCTTACGCATTCGGATAATCCTCGTAAGTGGGCACATTGAGCGGAGCAAGCCGACCAAGGAAGACTTGCCTCTATCGCTGTAAACATGGTCGGAGCCACCACACCTACTCCGATTAAAGCTGATATTTCGGCGAGATTCGTTTACAATTGGACGTATTTCTATCAAACGGAACTACGTGCATTATGACGTGAGCCCTGAGACCCATAAGAATGTATGCATGACAGGGTTCACGTCGTTAAGCACATAGTTCCGTTTGACAGAAATACGTCCAATTCGCTCCATTTCCGCAGCTTCCGCATTTTTCAGCGCCAACGTCGCGTTTCGCGTCGCCATTTTCGCAGGAAATCGAGTCCTGCGCTCGCTTTTTTGTCGACGCCGAATTTGGTCCGTCGCCTACTAGAACAGCTTCGCGCCATTTCCCCTGACCTACAGTGCCTTGCTAAGGTAAAACGCCGTATGGACCATCAGATGTTGCTAACATACTTCGGATGAATACGAATTTCCTGGAGAGTGCGTGAATGGAGTTCTTGCATGTGTGAGGAATTTGCAGTTTAAGTACTATTTCTTCCGTAAAATTTCGCGAGAGACACGATGGTGCCGCTGATTGTCTCTGAAATCAACTCTAAAGCTCAAATAAAAGCTCGCACAGTTGTGGCCGTAATTTAGGTGTTATCCAACGCTACCCTGAGAGTCCACCGCTATATCAAAACAAACTCTTTGTGCAAAAATAGGCAAAAAGTACTTAAATCGCAAATATAAACTTAAATTTTTTTCTTATATGTATAAGATTTATATTATGATAGTCATCTATAATCTGTAACTCTTTATAGATGTTTCTATTACTTCGTCGAAATTATTAAGTAACTATCATGTTGTTACATATATTCACCATTCAGTGGCGTGGCGTGAATTGCGATATATCGATTGATTCGCCATTCAAACCTATGAAAAAAGATCGATTATCAGGGTGTTCGCAGCGAACACCTTAGTAATCGATTCTTTACCATAGCTTCAAATGGCGAGATATCGATGATCGATTATTCACGCCACGCCACTGTCACCATTATTTATAACTTAAAAAATTGTATAAATTTTTGTATTGGAAGATTACAATAAATCAATTTTTTTTAAAAAAAAAAAAACGCAAATTCATCGCGCATGCAAGACCTCCGTTTTTTCCTTTGGTTTTTTCCGAAAGTTTTACACGTGATCTAATCTGCCGTCCCTAAAAATATAAAGGAAAATATTTAAAACATTTTTAAAAAATAAATTTTCCGACAGGCAACGTTCGAAAGTTTATACGACGTTCTTGCTAAGGAAGGTAGCAAAGTCAAACGATCTCCACCCACGCCTTGGGGTCTGATACGAAAAGATGTAAACAAACAAACAAACAAACTCGATTTTATCCTTTTCATATCCTCCTTCCTCGGATAAAATTAACTGGGTTAATTGCAAAGATCGAAACTACTCTTATTTAGTAACGCCCTGGGCCAAAAGCTAGAAGTTTTTAATTTTATTCATCTATGCTTCGCTTGTTGTTTCCTTCTAATTTTGTGGTCGTAAAATAACTGTTAAATACGAATTAGCTCCCGTTCATAATCGGACCCAGACCGGGCCATAATTGGGCCCCAAAAAGAGGTCCGATCAGGATCAACTCATGCACGGAGAAAAAAACTTCGTGCGTTGGACTCGAAGTTGAGGTCATATGGATCTGTGAAGTTTTCGGATCACATATCTAAAAACTTGAGGTCCAACTGCCGAAGTTCGGGTCAGACATCTGAAGTACTTCGATATATACCGAAGGGTTCTGGTCACACATCTGAACTAATCCGGTACGTACCGCAGTGCCTCGATGTCTAACTTCGGCAGCTCAACCTCAAGTTTTCGGATGCCTGATCAGAAAACTTCAGAGATCTATATGACCTCAATTTCGAGTCTCATGCAGGAAGTTTTTTTCTCCGTTTTGACCAACCCAATTTATTTCACTGGGCGAGAGGCAGTGACGATATTTGCGAGTTGGCAACGCTGTTTTCTCTCCATTTAACTCAATCAAGATAATCGATTCTACATCGAAATTGCATTATCGATTTATTTACATACACTGAAATGGGCAAAAATCGATGTTGCCAAATGTCAAGATTTTTTACTGGTGAGCTCCCTTTCTTGAACACCGAAAATCAACAATTAAAGAGGTGTCAATTTGGAGGTTCCCTCTGAATAACCTCGTAACAGCGATTATACGATGTTTGATAATAATGTGATAGTATTTTCAACATTTTTCAAGTCTTAATGTTTGTTCTAATTTTGTTCCCCTGTGTCCACACATGGAAAGGAATGGTACACCTTGGTATTCAAGCCATTCCGGCAACCAAAACTTAAAATTTTCAACGGTCAATAATATGAACCGCTGTTGTATGTTCCATACTTTTCAGGGTTTTTCCATCGAAATAAATGGTGGCCTCTTTGACGCTAGATAAAAGATAAATATACCGTAGAGGGATTTTTGGATTTTTCAATAGTTTGCTTTTTTATTTTTTAAATTCGGTGCTTTTCAAAGTTAAACTTTAAACTTCAAAACAAGCGGCACGTGATGGCTTAATTCAAATAATCAGTTTATGAACAGTTTTATGATCACCAAAAAACATGAACAGTTTCAAAATCTATTTAGGGTACAGAGCAGTTTTGTGTCCAACTTGGTCAATTCGGGGTTCACCCACTTAATTCATATAATAAACAAGTTTTGAATTGAGTATATTCGAGGCTGTGACACTTTACTCCTCGTCCAATTCATATAAAACCACTTGAGTCTCATGTATCAATTAGAAATGACAAATGAAGCGACAAGAAGCGTAACGATTTATTTCCAGTTACAGTAGACTGAATACTGACCGGGTAGAGGCGCCTTCAAAACACGATATAGACTACACTAACGGGAAGAGGTAGCAAGATGCAGTATGCAAAATCGAAGGCGCTCTTGACGCGAGCAGCGATCCAACTCAGAAATAAGAAACACAACACGCAAACACTTTTAAAAGTCGCTGATGCTGATTAATGACTGCAATTTGAAAAGCACCTGCCCTCTCCAGCCCGGCGCCTGTCCAAACCTTCTCAAGAGGCTTTTGACTCCGCAAAGGTCCCTATGTAGTGCAGTAATTCCCTAACTAAAACCGCGACTTTACCTACGAATTCCCAAACTTTCCCTAACTTTAGCAGGTCACTGCAAATTCCTTAACCCCCTAGCCCTATTTCCAGGCCGCCAGAATCCTTACACAGAAAGACACTAAATCATACATGATTTCATTACAAAAGTCAGTAAATTGAAAATCGCTCGGTTGCTAAGCTACTTAATAGCTCGGGATTGCTGGTCAGGCAAATCAATTTTGCACAGTTTAAATTTGACACATTTAAATTTCGTACACATATTATAAGCCGATAAGCTTACTAAGAATAATAGTTCACCTCACCCGGTTTCTTTAATCTTAAGCGTTCCCAAATATTGAAAGTTACTTTAAAAATAATGCGAATCGCGCTTTTTGCTAACTTGCCGGGGCAGTTGAACCAAAAAGTCACGAGAAACCTAAATGCAGCATTCTGTCGGACGGAATGAAGATTCATACGAAACTCATCAATATCCTTTAAAACAACGCTGCTAAGCTAAAGAAAAACGCCTTATAAATCTTCAACGGATTTAAATTTTCCTCAGAGAAAATACGAATTTTTTGGAAAAGCTGTGATGATTTTTCTTCAGTTTTTCCAGACAATTATTTCCGCACTTTCATCTAAAATAACCAACAAATTCAGGGTAAATATGCGTAACTATCTTCCAAAATAAATGCTGAATCCTGAGAAATGTGGCAACATTGGAATGTTCATACGGCGTTTTTCCTTTGCATGACACAACGGATTCCAGGCAATGTGCCATAAAACAGGATTCAAACGCGGCGCTGAAAAATAATACACACGGAGGAGAAGGAAGCGCTTCGCTGGAGTCTTTCTAGGCCGCACAGTCGCACGCGCGTAAGAATTTCCTTCAACTTGATGCATAGGCAACCCCGCGACCGCTGCGTTCGAATAGTTGCTGCTTGTAATTTTGCCGAGCTGACGATAGAATCGCGTACTTGCGGTGAGTTTCGGTTGGAGTTGTGCGGTTTTAAGTCATCAAGGCAGAACTCAGGGAGCACGAAGGAGTACATTTCGTCGAGAATTTAATCGTGAGAATGTGGCGACTTTTCCTTTATATCCAGGCAAAAAGACAGGGTTTATTGGTAAACGTTGCGTTGAAACAATTTCAATTCTATAATTCTTATTTGTAAATCTCAGATAAAAAGGGACGGTATGGATTCGATCGACAAGAATCGATCGAAATAAAAAAACGCCAATTGATCGACATAATCCGATCGATTTACGGGTTTGTTGATTGATCTACGGTTGTCGATCGGTTCACGCCGCACGGTGGAGCGAAGCATAGGAATGTCCGGTCATCGCCTTACTACCGAAATTGTTTCGGCTCTTCCACTCGTTCTCATGGGAATTTCGTGTTAAACCAGGATATGCTTATGTTATCTAGATCGCAGAATTCATTTTTGACCTTACTTTTCGTATTCGAAAGTAATTATTTTCTCCCCGGAAAAATTAGTTCGTGTTCCGGGGAAAGATATTTCCTCTTCGGAACGGTAAGTCACTACTACGGAGAAAATTATTTTGTCTCCGGAAAAATGAGTTGGTGTTCTGGAGAAAAATATTTTCTCTTCGGACGAAAAGTTATTGCTACGGAGAAAGTTATTTTCTCTCCGAAGAAATTAGTTAGTGTTCCGGAGAAAAATATTTTCTCTTCGTAAGGATAAGTTATATTTACGGAGAGAAAACTGACTGTTATCTCGACAATAGCCAGTCGATAACCGCAAAAATCATGAAAATCGGCTCAGTAGAACGTTGAAAATAAGCGTTACCAGATATGCAAATTTAGGAGGTCTCGGAACTTATACATACGCTATGACTTAGTGAGTTTTTGGACTACAACTCTCATTTTGTGCCGTAGTACATTGATTCATTTATGCGAGGAAAGCTCCGTACTCTTAAAGGATGCCTGTCATTTTTAATATGCTGCAGCGCCTACAATTTTGTATGATACTGTGCAACACTTCTGTTGTGAAATAGTTGCTTAAGGCGCCGTACCGTGGCAGGCGGGCGGCAAGCGCGCATTGGCGCCTACAAACCTAAGGGGATACTTCAAGCATTGCGCAATGCGTGAAGTATCCCCTTAGGTTTGTAGGCGCCTGTGCGCGTTTCGTACCAGTAGCAAGCCGCTCCGCTGTGTTAGGCTCTAATATTTAAACTCGCGGAGTCAGCGATTTTCGACTTTGATTTTGAAATGTTTGCACACTCTGCATGGATTATTCTCATTTAAACTGATGAAAAAAAAATATGTATTAAAGGAATATGTAATGTGCGTTTTGTAAATTTTAATGTTGTTCCGTGTGAAATTGAATAATTTCCAAAGCCTTTTAATTTTCTCTTTCATATTTTGTGATTTTACTGTGCTGCAGCTTGGTGTAAGCGAAACCAAACGCTCAAAATTGGACGTATTTGACTCTAAAAACTTAATGTACATGGGATAAAACCAAAGATTGCGTGCTTTTTGGTTTTTCCCCTCTTTTATTCATTATCGTGTGTATAGTTTCTTTCAACTACGGATCGTTGAGATTAATATCGATGCCATAGCTTGAAAAAGGTTTTACAAATATTTGCCACATTTTAAAAATGTAAATGTTTTTCAAATTAAGTAATATTTTCATGGTATGTGTATATGAGGTATAGTTAACAGCGTTCGTAGCAACAATTGCCGCAGACGCAGCTGAAGGCGAATTGTTCAGTGACAAAAATGAAAATGATAGGAAATCTGCATGTAACGAGAGGGTACGTACTTCATCGGCATGAATCGAACAAAATATAAAAACGTGAACCGATCAACACCGATCCAATGGACAAACAAATAAAAAGGTAGATCAAAATCATTAGAAAACTTGCATTCACTGTAAAAATTTCAAATTGCAATGTCTCGAAATTAGGATCAGCCAAGATTTTGATTTTCCGCGATTTTAAGTCCACACGTACCATAGACTCACCCCTTGCAAACCGATTTTGGGTAATTTTTGTCGCATTTTTTTTCTTTTGGCTTAAAGATCACTGTGTCTTAGTGTCGTCCTCGGAGTCAAACTCAGGGCAGGGATGGACTGTCGTGCTGAGAAAACACGCCGTGGGAGCTTTCAGACGTTGCCAGACTTCTTTCGACAAAATCAGGAATTTTCAGGAACTTTGCTAAGTATTTTCCTCCCAAATTTTCGAAAAATTCCGTGCGTAATTCGATCTTAAGTGTCCGAAAATGTCAATTAAAAATGTTCAAAACTTTCCTAAAAAATTAATAGCTTTTAAAAGTAGATTTGGCAACATTCGAATGTTTACACGGCGTTTTCCCTTAGCACGGCAGAGGAGGTGACACACGGTGATGCGGCGTACTTCGCGATAAGTCGATTAATCTGCCGTTTAATCCTATGGAAAAGGATCGATGAGCAGGGTGTTTACAACGAGCACCTTGATAATCGATTCTTTACAATAGCTACGAATGGGGAAATATCGATAATCGATCATTCACGCCTCGCGGCTGGTGACACAGATGCCGGAGCGGGGCTTCGAGGTCGGGAAATCGTCGCTCCTCTGACGTGAGGGCGTATCTGGATTTACGCATGAGCCCCGGAAGTCATAGAATCATACGGGATACAGGGCTCACGTGGAAATTGAGATACGCTCTTTCGTCAGAGGAGCGACGAAACGAGCGGAAACCGGATCGTACGGTAAATCCGATTCGAAAATCTAATAAAACCACTTCCCGCTCGCCTCCGATACGTTTCACTTCGAACTTCGTACCGCGACTTTCGGGCATCCCATTTCGCCCGACAGCGACGCTTCCTCCAAATATGAGCATGCAATTTCATATCGTAATACGCGCGTTGTCATCCACAGCAAAAGCGCCATGACTCCGTTCAAGTTTTTTCACGTATTTCCCTCAAATCGTCCTGTGGCGTGGCGTGCTTTGCGATATACCGATTGATCTGCGTTTAAACCTACGGAGAAGGGGTTCGTCATTCATTCGTCTACAGAGTACACACCAGTGGCGTGGCGTGTTTTGCGATCTATCGATATTTCCCCATTAAAGCTGTGGTAAATAATCGATTATCAAGGTGTTCGCTGCGAACACCCTGTTTATCGATACATTTGCATAGATTTAAATGGCCGATCAATCGATATATCGCAAAACACGCCACGCTACTGGTACACACAATAATTAGCAAAATTTTGAGCAGATCGTCGTCTTCTGGACGGAAGAAGGTAAAGCCATTCCAAGGTCGCCAAATTGACCCAAACAATTAATTTATCTTACAGAAACGTACCTGTGCCACTTTTATCCAAAATTTTCTGATTTCTACATGAAATGTGCGGAAAATCAGTGAAATTTTAAGTTATACATGCCCATGATTTTCCCGGTTGATATGCGCATTGCTATGGAAAATTTGGCAAAATTGAAGTGTAGTTACGTGCTTTCGTGGGTAAACGACGAGATGTAGGTTGTCACAATGATCGATTATCGATGCTTTTTCATTTGTAGCTGTGGTAAAGAATCGATAAATAAGGTGTTCGTTGCGAACACCCTGTTTATCGACCCTTTTTCGTAGGTTTAAACGCAGATCAATCGATATTTCGCACAGCACGCCATGCCACTGGACGATTTGAGGGAAATACGTAAAGCTTGAACGGAGTCACGACGCTTTTTTGAAATTTTGAAGGGAAATTCTTAAAATCTGGAGGAAATTCGCCGAAAATTTGAAGGCGGTTCTTTATTTCCCTCAATGGCATCGTATTTGACGTCATACGGCCTAGGTAGGCTGGGATGGTCATGTGAGCAGGATAACCGAAGGAAGGCAGCCGAAAATTGCCAAAAGCGCTAAGGATATAGAGAGGAATAAGGATAGGTGCAAATGGCGGTTTGGCGTCAGAGCTCACTTCTACGTTATGAAATTCCTATCGCGGTACTTTATTTCTACAAGGATTTTCCTCCAGATTTTAAGAATTTCCCTTCAAAATTTCAAGTCTGATTGTGAATGTTATTCAAATTTCTGTTGGGAACGAAAAATATGAGAGTAAATTTGGCAATGCGGAGCACAGTAATGCTGAATTTGTTAAATCCATCCAATTACGATATATTATAATATAAAGCTTACGGAGTTCTTCAAATTAATATCGACCTCGCATTCCGTAAACGAATCGCAGTTGAGCTGCCTAGAGGGCTGTGGTAAGCTTTGTAAGTTAAAATCTCTCCGTTCGACGGTGGGAAAAAAACAGATTACACATTTTCTCCTGCGGCAAACTGACATGGACGACATATTTATTGTTGAACGCATTCCCTCTTTATTTGCGGTGCCTTATAGGATAGAGCGACAAAAATTTTAACTCCTTGAGCAATGGTTCAATGTGCGGATCATTGTCAATTACGAAAACAGTGATTTTCAATTGGAACGAAAAAAGCGTTTCGGGTCCCTGAATTGTGGAGATTGAAGGTAGAAGGGGGGGGGGGGGGCAATATAGTAATGATGCGCAAATTTGGCGCGAATTGGTTTCCATCACAAGTACCAATTAATTGAACCCGGCCATAAACGGCATTACTTCGATTGCGTTCTTACATCTTTCGAAAAACAATGAGACACCTAATGAGGCACATTGGTGCCACGCAACGACAGAAAATATAGAAATAATTATCGATGTAGGACATTTTGAACGTATTTAAAGCAAAAGGAACTATCCCCGTTGTGACATTGGCCTTGTCATGCGTGTACTCTTTCGGGTCTCAGGGCCCAGTTACAATTTATAAAGATAGTTCTCGTCGTGGTGGAAACGCAAGGTAGAAAGTTGAGGAGGGTTGCTTTACGACGCAAGTAACAGACTTCCTCTATCTCTTCCAGTTGATAAGGCATAAAAAAGATGAACGTACTTTCAAGACGACTTTCAAACTTTCAGGATTTCCTGATCGGAATAGGGGACATTATTCGCATGCGAAAACTTGTGATGCTACATGGAGGAGCTCACGATTTCTGTAAACACAAAATGCCCCTAAAATATTGATCATTCTGCGCTCCATCTCCAACCATTCTTGTGGTTTTCTCACGCTCACCTACTTTCCTTAATTTTGCCCAATCTTACGGATTAAACTGCATGATAGAACACGAAATAATTCACCATTACCATGAACACAATTTTCCTTTAGGCATAAGTGGATCTGAACACTTTGAACGGGGGGGGGGGGGGGGGCGGCAGCGGCGACGACAGATTGGGGTCTAGAGAGAATTGGACGCATTTCTGTCAGACGGAACTATGTGCATTAAGACTTGAGCCCAGAGACCCATAGGAATGTATGCATAACAGGGCTCGCGTCTTAGTGCGCATAGTTCCGTTTGGCAGAAACACGTCCAATTTATTGAACAATTTGTCGAAATTTCAAAGCATCTAACGGGCAGTTTGAGTCCATTTTGTCATGAAAAATTCCCAAATACAAGCGTTCTTCCTTCCTCTCTCCTGCTTTCCTTCCTTATTTCTGTTTCCTCTTTTTCTTCCTCCTTTTCTTTCAGGCGAACGGATCGACCCCCCCCTCCTCCCTTGGATCCGCATATGACTTCAGGATAATATTTACATAATATTACCAGACTATCAGTGGCGTGGCGTGAATTGCGATATATCGATTGTTATGCCATTTAAATCTATGAAAAAAGATCGATTATCAGGGTGTTCGCAGCGAACAACTTAGTAATCGATCCTTTACCATAGCTTCAAATGGCGAGATATCGATAATCGATTATCCACGCCACGCCACTGCAGACTATTACCGGTTTTCACTATGACCCGATTCCTCCAGACTTCTCTCGCTTTTCCAAGTTGTCCCTACCTATGGCCATCAAGTAACCATTTTCCCCCGAAACTTTTTGGATACTCTTCCCCTACTGACCCACTGGACTCACGACCTGGCAACGCGGGTGGAATTAATGAGTGCAATTAGAAGATAAAGCGCTACACCGAGTCTCCGTATCGGCATCGCGTAGAACTTGGCTAGAAAAAGTGATAATGCAAGTTCTAGATGGAATTTCAGTGCCCCCTCCCCCTCCTCCCCGAGGATCGAGATCTACGGTCGGGCCCAAAAATGGCACAATTTAACGCGTTCTCCGTTCGATGCGAGTTGCGTCAACGAAGCGCTGTCCTGCCGTCCCACAGTGGATCCAGTCAATTAGAGAGATCGGACATGAAATTGTTGGCCAAATATCAAATTTTGATGTTTATTTCGTCACAAATTCAATTTCAAAGGGCGTTTCTGAGAGTAAATTTTACGAAAAAAACCAATGGAGCCACTTTTAAACTTCTTTGCTTTATATTTTAGAAAATATAAGCTATCAAAGTTTCCACATATTGTCCGACTTCTCCTATTGACGCGATCCAGTGTGCGCCACAACCATCACGTTAGAGGACGGATTGCGCGTCATAGCACTGGCCACTGCGCGGTGCGTGGCTGGCATGAGAGGTAAGTAACTCGATGATTGGAAATTCAAAACCTGGCGAACACCATCAGGTGTTGTTGAGACAATGCGAGCGACTACTTATCTTATTTCATGGGAATCCATGAGTTCGAGAATAACATAGGGCTCTTGCAAACCTTAACAGCGGAACGATTATTGAAACTGATAGATAAAGCGATAGACAAAGACGACAAAAGGGATTTGGAGGGATCCTATTGGTGGAAACGGGTTGTTGCAATGGACAAAGGAGGTAGGTA
Source organism: Bemisia tabaci (assembly GCF_918797505.1). NCBI lineage: Eukaryota > Metazoa > Arthropoda > Insecta > Hemiptera > Aleyrodidae > Bemisia > Bemisia tabaci. The sequence continues at coordinate 4,084,944 of NC_092798.1, forward strand.
ATCGACTAAGTAACGGCAACCCACGAGAAACCCAACAGTTAGTCTATCATTTTCCCCCTTAGTCGATGAGAACCACCCATTTCAACCAATAGAATGGGCCTGTTGCATGCAAGAGATACAGCCGCGCGAATAGACTTTTTAAAGGTTAAATGACACGAAAATTACGATGGTTACATTAAAAAAGTCTGAAATACACTCCTTACTGCGCAATTTGCGTTGTTAGGAACGCGCTTTTTCAAATTTCCCGCGTCTGAGGGCAGTTTTCTAATCACCGAAAACGAGCAAACGGCGGGCTCGGTGATTTCCGGAAGATGCCGAGTCATTGTTTTTGTTGTTGTTGTTGTTGTTGTTGTTGTTGTTGTTGTTGTTGTTGTTATTTTTTCCTTCAGTTTGTTTACAAACTCAACGTGATCTCTTATAGTGGTGCATATACGCTTTATGCGCTAACCAAATCGATCAACTTTTAAATATCCAACGCAATCCTCCTAAATTTCATTTCACGATATCACGAGCTCCGATTTTTAGGTTATGTTGTCAGTTTTAGTTGACCGGAAATAGCCGCGAGTTGCCGTTAATTGTTTCCGCTAGAAAACTGCCCCCAGACGCGGGAAATTTGAAAAAGCGCGCTCCTAACACCGCAATTTGCGCAGTAAGGAGTGTATTTCAGACTTTTTTTAATGTGACCATCGTAATTCTCGTGTCATTTAACCTCTGAAAAGTCCATTCGCACGGCTGTATCTCTTGCATGCAACAGGCCCATTGCTTTATACCCCCTATGTCATCTTTGTCTATCGCTTTGTCTATCAGAATCAATAATCGGCCCGCTGAAATAATAAAAAATGCCTCAAAAAATCACGATGAGCATATTGTCGTTACCTGGACGAGGGAACGTAACTCCATTCAAAGGTTGCAAAATCGACTCAAACAATTCAATTTTTTCGAAGAATTTATCTGCGCAATTTTTGTTGAAAATTTGTCTGATTTTTCATGATGAAATCAGAGGAAAAATCAGAGTAATTTTGAATCGAAAATTCCCAAAATCTTCTCATTATAGTGCAATTTGCGCAGGAGCGGGAAATTTAAAGTCACGCCTAAAAAACGTTAGTAACTTAGTTAGAAATTACATTTAATGACTTTCGTTGCACAAATAGTGTTCTAGGTGGAATTTTAATGAAAAAACATGACAAAAAATACTTAAATTCGCACTTTGCCTGGTGGTTTTTTCACTTCTAGCTTAACATCCTCCGCTAAAAAAATTAAATTTATGAGCTTCCCGCTTCAAGAAGTGTAATCTCTCAGTTTCACGCGACAGGAGTACGCAGAACCCACTGGGCTGAATATAACGCCAAACCGCTTGAGTGTTTTTGACCCTCTCGCAGATGAGTTCATTCTGCTAGATACAATTTCAGTTTATGAACTGTGTAGCTGATCGGACTATCCAAATAAATATTTGAAAAAAGTTGTATCTGCTCAGAGCAACCGACTTGGCTATTTGACATAAACTAAAAGCACAAAATGACTCCAAATCCAGTCTGATACGACTAAATTGAACCCTACATCTGCTTAAAATATGGACCTTTTTAAAAAGGTCTAATAGAATAATTCTACACTGAGCAATGACGTTCAATCAGAAAATCACAAAGTGTGATTCATCTTCAAAATTTCTTGTTATTGCGTAGAATTGGAAATGTCCGAAAACAACTCATTGAAGAGAGATAAGCGTTAATTATTTACATTGAAATTAGTCTTCAAACTGCTTCTTCACGAAAAAACCGAAATCAACGTGGTTGAAACAATCAGCCACGGAGACAAAACTTATCGTTCGGCAAATAACCACAGTTGAGTTTCACAAGTGGACTACATTTTGCAATTAGGAACTACGAATTCTGGCTCATCCGTAAGAACACGTAAGAGCATAGGGAACATACTGGTACGCACGTTGTTTCTAAATTGAGCCAAAAATTGTAGTTCGTAATTGAAAAATGTAGCCCAGTGATCGTTTCCCAGACGGAGGAATGTAACTAAATTTCAGCGTTGCAAAATTTCGGCTCGTAAATAGCATTCATACCAGGAAACTTATATTTTTCATGACTTAAAAAATCCCACTACCTCTTGTGTCATTGTTGACAAATATTGCTGAAAAAGCAGCATCTTTTGCATTAAGTCTTATGGGAATAATGCTAATTTTCAGCAAAATCTGGAAACTATGTTCAGCTCCTAGACATCATATCCATTGTCAACTTTGACACAGCCACGAGAACTTTCAAGACAATAATGAGTTTTCCACGTTCAAAGTTGGAAATTGTAGAAAATCTTACCTTGACAGTGTCGTAGTGGGCATCCGGAGGTTCTATCCGTCCATTACTATTAACTACAGTACTATTAGAGTTGGGCACAGAATTCGAATTAACTAAAGCTGAATTTGTTCTACTACTATTCGACCGAAAACTGTTAACAGAAAAAACAAAGGAAAAGTTCGTTAATTTTGGTGAACATTGTACAGGATAAAATGTTTTAATCTCCAGCGTCAGTGAGAGGATTCCAAATATTTATAGTGAATGTTGACCTCTTCTCGAGGATTTGAACCTCCTTACTTCCCCGATAAAAGGTTAAGGCTAAGGTAAAGGTTAAGGGTAAAAGGTAAACTTTTTAAGAAAAATAATAGGGTAAAAAACATAGAACAATTTAGGTTACCCTCGGAATGAGATTTACAGCTCGTTTAATCAATAAATCGACCGCGCCGAGCAAAAAGCAAGCCGCATCAACTATTACCAAATTTAACGTGGCAATTTAATTTTTTACATGAAAAAAGTTGTGCGGATTTTCGTGCACATTTCAGAGAATTTTCTGCACACTGCGAAGCAAATTCTTCAAAATTTTCCGAGGAATCCGCACAAACTCTCTTGTGAAAAATTAAATTGCCTAGGAAAACTTGGAAATAGCTGATGCGGCTTGGCTACTTTCTGCTACAGACGGTTTTAAATATTTCTTCACGGTTAGGAAGAAAGGAGAGAAACAATTCTTTCTTAGACCTGGAGGTTTTACAGGGTGTCTAGCATTAGGAAAAACCGGAAAATATCAGGAATTTTGGCCGATCAGGAAAAAATCAGGAAAATCGGAAAAATCGGAAGTTTTATCAGGAATTTTTCTTACGCGAATCTCCTCTTACTGCTTTTTGCCCACCTTGTCAGGAGTCGTCGAAAAATCAGGAAAATATCAGGAATTTTCATAATGAAAAAATCAGGAATTTTTCATAAAATATCAGGAAAAAGCAGGATTTTTCAAAATTAAAAAATACTAAACACCCATGTACAGTCCAAGGGAAACGTTAAGCCTTGAGAGAGTATTGTTTTCATTCAAATAATTCCCCTTAAATAAGTATTTCATTCGTCTCAATCGGCGAAAAACTTTTAAAGATGCAGTGACTGTTGCGAAAAATCGTTTACCACCGACTGTCAATAAAAGTTTCGCGATCGGTGGCGGCACGGTCGCAGATTTTGATAAAAAAAGGCATGGCGTTTTTGCGATATATCGATTGATCTGCCATTTAAATCTATGGAAAGAATCGATAGACAGGGTGTTTGTAACGAACACCTTAATAATTGATTCTTTACTATAGCTTCAAACAGGGAAATATCGATAATCGATTGTTCACGCCACGCCACTGGTGCAGTTATCATTTCGTCATTTCCCGGACGAAGGAACTTATCTCCATTCCAAGGTTGCAAAATTGACTAATACAAATTACTTTTTGTGAGAATATACCTGTGCAATTTTGTCTCGCAATTTGTCTGATTTTTGCATGAGATCGGATAAAAAATCAGTAAAATTTTCAGTTGAAAATGCCCAAAAATCTACGGTTAAAATTTAAATTTGCGAGGGGGAATATGGCAACGTTGAAATGTAGTTACGTTCTTTCGTGGGGGAAACGACGATTTGCAGCGATACTGGCAGCAATGCCGTGCTAAGGAAAAACGCCGTATAAACCTTTAGGCGTTGCCAAATTTCCTTTATTTAGATATGCATTTTCGAGAAAACCTATTATTATTTTTCTTCCAGTTTTTCAGATTATTTTTTTTACAATTTCACCTAAAGTTCCTGCAGATTTCAAGGAAAAATATTCACAAATCTCCTTTAAAATACATATTTTATCGGAGGAAATTTAGCAACTTTCGAATGATCATACAGCGTTTTTAGACGAGTATGTAAGAGACAGGATAGAGAGGGGTGAAAAAGAATCCTCTCTTCCCTTCTAAGGAATTTCATTTTGGGGCATATTTAAATAGAGAGGCGATTTCCTAAGCCGAATATTGGAGAAATCGTGGCCCCTCTGACACAATAGCGTGTCTGACTATTCACGTGAGCTCCGTTTCACATAAACATGTATGCATCCTGGGGCTCATGGCGGAATCAAGATAAGCCCTTACATCAGAAAGCGAGGAAATGGAGCCTGCCGAGTATCCCTACTCGGATTACGTGACCAAATTCAAAAGTTCTCTGCTTTTTCTCGAAAGGATTAATAACTCACCCGAGTCCAGAGGTTAACCCTGAAACTTCTTGCGGCTCAGCATCAGCATAATGCTATGGTAAGGAAAAACGCCGTATGAGCATTCGGGTCGAGTTGCAAAATTTCCCTGAATAAAATGTGTCTTTACGAGGGCAGTTAAGCATATTTTTCCTTGAAATTTTCGAATATTTTAGATTAAATTGCGAACAAAATTGCCTGAAAAAATGGAGGAAAAATATTCAGAATTTTCCTAGGAAATTCGGATTTTCATTGAGGGAAATATGACAACGGCTGGATACGCATACGGCGTTCTTCCTTAGTACGGCAGCATAGATTTCGAAACTCCCGAGAGCTGACTAGCGGATAATACTTTAAGTTTCCTGTTGGCTGTACTAGTCTTAAACAGAGCCTGGACAGGGAGAGACATGGCAAGTTTTGCCATATCAGACACCCGTATTCATAGTCGTTCCTTAAACGTCAACTGGACGTATTTCTGGCAAACGGAACTATGTGCATTAAGACATGAGCCCTGAGATTCATAAGATTATATGCATAACAGGGGACATCTAGGGACTATCACTTGTTGATAACCGTAAAAATCATGGGAATCAGCTCAGTAGAACGCTTAAACGAACTGTGACGAAAAAATAAACTTACATTGTTTAAATGGGAGAATCCGGAACTTTGCAACGTAATATAAATTAACCTGGGTTATAATATCAAAATCTGAATATAGCGGGCTCATCTAGAGACAATTGCTTGTCGATAACCGCAAAAATCATGAAAATCGGCCCGGTAGAACGCTGGAACGAAGCGTTACCAGATACGCATTGAGGAGGTCTCGGAGCTTATAGTATAGATATTTTGATTTATGGAGGTTTAAAGAGATTCTCGAAAACACCGAGGAGTGTTTTTTCGCAGGAATCTGGAAATCTAATCTTCCGTCATAGCTCCATAAAACAAGCCTTACCGAAAATTTTGCCTCCTTGGACTAACAATACGTTCCTTTACACTCTGGGCTGACACATTTGCACTATACATTTTTTAATGGATTAGTTGCACTTGCCAACAAATTAAATTTTTACAGCAATCTGGCAATCCGATCATGGTGTGGGCACTGAAGCCCAGTAATTATATATAACACCTCCTTGTATATTTGAGCCCTCTGGAAAACTTCTCGAAAGTTTTCCAATCACTGGATGATAGCATTGTACTTCCCTTGCTGCTCTAAGTTTCAAACTATCAGTGAGTGGTGCGTGAGGATTTTAGACGTAAAGTTAGGATCATGACACCATACCAGGAACAACAAAAGTTCAGTTTCCTGTTCTATTCGCTCTTCCCAATCTCACAATCTGGTGACGCAAATACAGGGTTTGCGCCGGAAAGTTTGGAGAAAAGCATTTCGGGCCTTTTTCTGGTTTTGTTTTCCAAGGTTTAGTTGGACAGTGTTATTATTTAGTCTGTGAACTCAATTAGTCGTATTTTGGACAAAAGAACATGAGTCCCTTAAAAGATTGTAAAACTGAACTAAACCATTCAATTTTGTTTAAAAGAATGTACGAGTGCAATTTTTGTACATTTTTTCATTTTTATTTTTGCAAAAGATTTGAGAAAAAATCAATAAAATATCAGTTCGAAATGCTAAAGATTATCCTAGTAAAAATGCGATTTTCGAGGGGAAATTTGGCAAACTTGAAACACAGTTACGGTATTTGAAGAGGAGAACGACGAATCGGATTACATTTTGCAATTTGGAACTACGAATTCTGACGCATCTGGAACAACACTTATGTGCATACGAAAACTAATGATACATACGTTGTTCCTAGACTGAGTCAGAAATTGCAATTCCTAATTGCAAAATGAAGTTCGATAGTGACTGACTGAAACTTGTTTGAGAGCTTTCTCTGTATTTCATTGTAGAAACTCGCACTGTAGACACGCGTGGATGAAATTCCCACGTTTCCAAAAAATAAAAAAAATGGGGGGCAACAATTCTTTCCTTTTCGTATTATTCAGCTTTGAAATCCGTATCCTTGTTTAAGGTGATTCGATGGACGCCATATTTTGTATCAGACCGGCATGGGATGTATCGCATCGATTAGCTACATTTTTTCAGCTACTCGTCATTTTTCTCGAATTTTGAGATCGCAATTCTGTTGTCAAGAGACTAAAGAATTTCACTTACCAATTTTGACAAACTTTAACGTAATTAAGGCGTGGTTTTTTAGAGAAAAAATATCGCATTCTATATACGGAGCGGCTGTTGCCGGTGCGAAACGCGCAAAGGCGCCTACAAACCTAAGGGAATACTTCACGTATTGCGCAATGCTTGAAGTATCCCCTTAGGTTTGTAGGCGCCAATGCGCGCTGGCCGCCCGCCTGCCGCGGTGCGCCGTCTTAAGCAACTACCGATATCGAAACTGCACTCGAATGCTATATTTTTTTTCTAAAAACCCCGCCTTTATGATGTTGAATTGTTTGTCAAAATTGGTGAGAGTACTCTTTAGTCTCCTGACAACAGAATAGCGATCTCAAAATTCGAGAAAAATGATTAGTGGCTGAAAAAATGGAACCGATCGATGCGATATATCGCACGTCGTTCTGAAACAAAATACGGCGTCCATCGAATCACCTTAGGCCTTGTCTCCACGAGCCGTTTCACGAGATTTGTCCCAGGGAAAATCCCACTTACGAAGTTGGGAAAATTATTGAGTTAATCAATATTTTTCCCAGTACCAAGTATGGTTGTGCCCCTAGGACCCACTGAGAGAAGAAGAAGAAGTGAAAACTAATTGTGCGATATTTTATTCATTACTACATTGTTCATGTTTGTTTAGTTAAAATAATGTGTCTAATTGTCAATTGAGTGCATGTATTATTATAATACCGATTAAATACTCGACTTTAACTACTTTATCTTCCCGCGCAAACTAGCCGCAGGACTGTATGAGCCCCGTTCCATGGAGACGGTAACTGGGAAGAAGTTTCATTCCTGCGATTCGAACTTGGGGCAAATCCCATGAAAACGTCCCGTGGAGACAAGGCCTGATGTTGAATTGTTTGTCAAAATTGGTAAGAGAACTCTTTAGCCTCCTAACAACAAAGTTGCGATCTCAAAATTCGAGAAAAATGATTAGTGGCTGAAAAAATGGAAGCGATCGATGCGATATATCGCACGTCGTTCTGACACAAAATATGGCGTCCATCGAATCACCTTAAGGGCACTCTCAAGCGAAAATTCGAGTTGTGTTTACCTTTCGAGGTCTAAGGCGACCGGTTGGGTGACGGAGTGGACTTTGCAGTGATGGTGGTAGGCCTGGGGGAGGCACAGAGAAAAGGGGCGCTGCGTGGCCGTGGGGCGCACTGACGACGGTCGAGACATGTCCGCCACCCGAATCAAAACCCTTGCACAATTATCACTCAATCAAAACGCACCGACTTGAACCCGAGCGAAACTTCACATCGCATCACAAACCTCTCTGCAATATACCCCGCACCTTAGAATCAAACTTCTTTACTTACTCACTGAATAAAATGATTGAATTTCATTATAATTTACTTCATTTTTAACGGGACTCAATGGACCACTAGGCAAGGTACGAATGTAAGGATTCTGATACACGTTTCCTGACCAGAATTTCACGTAGAACACGATTCTTGCATCGACAATTATCTAAATAATTTCCTATCGAGGATATTAACGTTTTTATGTTACATTGGTTACGGGAAATTTGAATTGCCCGATCACACGAAACTCAATACTCTACGCGAGTCCAATCGCGTACTACAACGGTTTCGGTAGGCTTCTCAATCCAGCACTGTTCATTTCTCACCCTGTGTTGCTCAAACTATAAACAACTTGCTACAGCTGAGCAAAAGCGTCAAGATTGAGGTTGCCAGATTTTTATACCGCATAGAGTGTCGTGGTAATTTTTAGCAGACGATTTGACTCACGTAGACCATTGAGTTTTCATGAGCGGGAGGTTTGAATTCACGAGTGAGGAAACATTAAATATATTGGTTAGGAGGTAATTTCAGGAATTTTCGTTGCGCAAAACGTATTTTACGTAAAATTTTGGTGAAGAAACGTGTATCAGAATGCTTACCTCCATACCATGTGTAGGGGTCCATTCTGCAATATGGAACCGATTATTTCTGTCTCATCCATAAAAGCACCTTCCTCCAAACTGCCGTGCTAAGGAAGAATGTCGTATGAACATTAGAGAGTTGCCAAATTTCCCCGAATAAAAAGTGTATTTTTGAAGAATGTTGTGCCTATTTTTCCTTGAAATTTTCAGATATTTTAAATTAAATTGCGAACAAAATTTTCTGAAAAGTGGCGGAAAAATATTCAGGAAAATTATTTTTTAAAGAAGGAAAAATGGCAACGCCTGAATGCTTTTACGGCGTTATTCCTTGGAACGGCAGCATGGGAAATGGGGGCACTAATATACGAACACACTCATACTAATACACAAATACACATGTGGACCCTTGCGACTAAACAGCGTATACCCATGTCAACGTCGCTAAGATTGTCTAACACTTTCTTTTTTTAAAACTATCCAAAAACAGCCACATTGTACATTCCTCTGCCAAAATATTCAGATTGGTAGAAAGACAATTAGAGGCAAATGTCAGAGGAAGGCTTACAGCTCTCTACCAACTGGACGATTACACACATACAGATAGATTGTGCATACATTCGTATGCACCATCTTAGCAATTAATGTTAGCATGGGTCTATGCTATTAGATCGAAAAAGTCTTCACATATGTTTAATATGTTCATGATAGGTGTGTATATAAATGTTAATACATGTGTATAATATGTTCATATGTGCACACTAATGTTTCTGCTGAAATGAGACAGAAATAATACTTTCTTATTCCAAGATGCGTCTCCATAATAATACAATTCTACACTGCCATGCTTCAGAAAAGCGCTTTTGGAAGCTACCAACATTTTTTTTGATAAAATACGCATTTTCTGGGAAACTTGAGAATATTATTCTTTGAAATTTTCAGCGAATTCTATTTGAAATTGACTTTACATTACCTGAAAATTTCAAAAAAAAAATTTTCATGGTTCATATCGAAAATAACTATTTTATCAGTAAAAAATTGCCGACTCTCGAATGTTTACGAGACGTTCCTCCGTAGCATGGCAGTACAAAAATACTCCCTCTGGGCTTTCCTTACTTTGCCACCCAAATAACAAGGGAAAACACACTCACTACACAACGAACTTCTTGAAAAACGGATTGCCCCCGGGTGACTCAAAAAGTCGATATGGGTTATATCACCACCTTAAAAACGCGACAAAGAGCAAAGTTGCTCCAGCTACGGATCTAATTCTCAAAAGTCGCACTTTACCGCACGAATTACACAAAATCGGGCTCGAACACGAGGAATGAAGGTGCGAAAATTCGGCGAAGCGCCGTGCGAACTGCGGTAGCGCGGGAACTGGGATCTAGCGTCAACTGGAGAGCGCCAAGTTGGTTAGGATGCCATGAAGCCAGCGCGCGACCAATGACGCACAGTGGACAGGGTCAATTAGAGAAGTCGGACATGGAATTAATGACTAAAACTGCAAATTCTGATGCAGGGTGTCTACTAAAACAGGCGGGCCAAAAATCAGTACTTTTACAGTACTTTTTCAGTACATTCCCAAAGAAATTCAGTACCTCTTCGATAGAAAAATTCAGTACTTTTTCACTACCTCCGTTTGACGAAAATCGAAAAATTTCAAAAATTTGAATTTCTCGCTCAAATTGGGACAAAAATGACCAAATAAATGAAGAAAATTCCGGACCTTTTGAGAAATTTCCGCACTTTTCAGTACTTCCGGACCCCCCTTAAAAAATCGGTACTATTTCCGGACTTTCCGGATTTGTAGACACCCTCTTTGATGTTTATATCGTCGCATTTTAAACTTTGACGGCTGCATGTACAAGGAAATTTCACAAGGAAACCAATGGAACCACTTTTAGAAGCTCAAAGTTTTGTATACGCGGAGTTATAAGCGTTTGAAGTTTCCAGATTTTGTCCGACTTCTCCTGTTGATTCGATCCGGTGTGTGACGTGCCGTGACGGTCGTAACAACGTCACTGTGCCGGGGGCCAAGTGACCGAGTCCCGAATGGCCGGCCACTTCATTCGCCCGGGGTCGGATCATCTGCCTATCGTCTCCGGATTCCTCCATCCGTCGCCAGTGAAAGTGTTATTGTTTCCTTGTGCTAAGTCACTCGATCAGAGACTTCAGACTCGAGTACCTATATACGCGAAAGTATTGCCATCTAATCTCAATCTATTTACCGCAGCAAAAGTGTGCCGCTCTCTGATTGGTCGGCTATCATGGAGGCCCTAGAGTCCCTTTATACTGAGAGTCAAGACAACACCCCTCATGGAGTGACAAACGGGAATAAAGATTACACAAATTAGACGTTTATCGCAGTTTTTCGTAATCTTTGATCGGCTCATTCTTAATTTCCTTTCTCCGTTCCTTCTCTCATTCCGTTTGTTCCTTGTCGAACCCGAAATTCCTCGGTCCATTCCAGATTATTATCTTTGCAATTGGTGAAAATGTAATCTTTATTCCCGTTTGTGACACTGTGAAGGCCTAAAATACGGTTAACCAATCAGAAATGGATTCGCATTGTCTTGACTCTCAGTATAAAGGGACTCTAGGAGGCCCAAAGTTGGACCAATGTAAACAAACTCCAGCCCCTCCGCTCCTAATTTGGCCCAATGTAAATAAACAAGATGGCGGGACAGTTCCACAAAGTTCTAGACGTGATTTTGGGTGTGATAGAAACTTTTTTATATCCAACTTCTGAATTGAGTTCGGATCGAACTTTGATGAATTTTCTTGCCGAAAAGTAAGCTTCGAGTGTGATTATCATTCATTTCTCAGCCGCTAATACGTGTTCTTCTGGGTCAGATTCGTTTACATTGGTCCAACTTTTGAGCTCCATGATAGCCTGAAACTGATGAATCAATCAGAGAGCGGCACAGAGATGGCAAAACTCAAATACAGGTACTCTACTTCAGACTCGTCTCACCTTACAAACTAGGGCTCTTAAACTGCCACTAATTCTGTAATTTTTTGGCCCGGGTGGCATCAAATTCTTTAAAAATCTAAACAAATTTTAAAGAAATAAAATTCCCTGACATTTTCCTGACTTCCCTGACACATTTTCCTGACTTCCCTGACACATTTTGGCGAAATTCCCTGACAATTGAAGATGTGACGGGTGGTTAAGAAGGCATAATTGAAACTAGTTTTCAGGCAAAATTTGTTGTTCGAAACCTCAAACCCATTCTAGAAAGCAAAAGCAGGTGTGATTTAACAAATTTTCCTTGACATTTTCGTCATTTTCCCTGACATTTCCCGGTTGTCCCTGACTTTTCCCGGTTTTTCCTGACTGTGACAACCCTGAGAAATATCAATACTTTAAATTTAGTATGTTGAAGTGTACTTTAAATTTCCTGAAATTTTGCATCGCTGCGATGGCAACTCCGTTCCGTGATTTTTGCGATCCACCTGTTGGCAAGAAAGGACGCCCGATCATCGTTGTCCGAGTTGAAAAACACAACATCAACACACAAACACGCATCGTGCGTGATGCGAGGCAAAACAACCGTGCTCCTCCGGGAATGAATCACGTCACGTACGTCGTCGGAGACACGTCCGGTGACTCGTCATCCGGGGGGAGGGGGGGGGGGGGTCACGTGACCCCGCCGGGCGTAACTGGGTGAATCTCAATCGCCGCTCCTGGGTCCGATCCCGATCGATGGATCGATTCGACAAGGACGCGCGGAGCAACGGCGCACGGTGGATCGAGTCGACAGGAGAGGTCGGACAAAATTTGGAAATTTTGAACGCTTATGGGTGGTTTCTCGATAACTGGAATACTGCCGTGCTAAGGAAGAACGCCGTATAAACATTCGAGAGTTACCAAATTGCCTTCGATAAAATGCCTATTTTTAAGGGAAATTATGAATGTTTTTCTTCGAAATTTTCAGGAGCTTTAGGTGAAATTGCAAACAACATTATCTGAAAAATTGGAAGAAAAATATTTGTAAGTTTATCAGAAAATTCGTGTTTCAGAAATGGAAATTTGACAACGCCTGAAGGTTTATACGGCGTTTTTCCTTAGCACGGCAGAATAGTTTTGTCGCTGTGACAGACAACATATTTTTGTGACAGGCAACATATTTTTCGGTCATATTATCAGTAATAATGGTAATCACTCGAATAATTTTCGCATTAATTTTCAAAGGGTTACGTATCATAACGCGCTCTAAAGATTTATTGCTCTACTCCTCAATTAATATCATGTAAATTCCGAAAATGTGCAGTCTGTTACGCGGTATGAAATTAGCGTAACAGATAGCACATTTCCCGCCATTTATAAATTAAAATTGAAAAGTCGAGCGAAAAATCTTTGAAAAGCGTTATAGCACGTAACCCTGTGTAGATAAATGCAAAAAAATCGAGTGATTATCATTACTACTAAAAATATGACCGAAAAGTGTGTTGTCTGTTACGGCGGCAAAACTATCCCAGTTATCGTGAGACCGCCCTCGTTTATACAGAACTTTGAGGTTCTGTAAGTGTTCCCATTGTGTTTTTCGTGAAATTTTTTTCGAGAGGCAACTCTAAAAGTTTAAAATGTGGTATCAACATAAAAATTTGCAGTTTCAGTCAAAAATTTCATGTCCGACCTCTCGAATTGACTGTGCGGCGCGGCGGGTGATCCACATGAGAAACTCGCTCTGCCCGCCATGCCAGATTTATTACGCAGCGCGGCTAGATCTGCCTTGCGATAATTACAGTGCGAAACCACGTATCTCCGATGCGATGTTTCAAAATTTCCGGGTTATTCTAAATTTTCGAAGGAAAACAAGCCAGCTTCATAACTTTAGATTAATACGGAATATTCTGCTTGCACAGGAGAAAAATCATTGGGAGCTTTCAAGAAATTAGGTTGACTAGTTTTCCGAGGAGAAAATAAAATACGACACGAAGTCTGAAGTGTCGCAAACTGAAATACGTGGATTGAGACCTTCGGCCATGATGGCGATCAGGTTTGCCCGGCAAACCGAACCGAACCGAAATATACACCCACAAACTGACTCAGATCTCTCACGTATGATTTCAGTTATTTTCCACTAATCACAATTTATATGGCATTTATATTTATATATAAATTACATTTATATTTATATTTAATGGCATATTTTACTAGATATGCCAGGTTCCGGTCATTTACTCTACGGAGTTGCGTCTGTATCATGATTTGAATTGACATTTATAGGAGTTTTTTGACAAGCCGAAATCATGCCATCCGTTTGTATAATCTACGAATGGATGCTCGGGGGAAAACGCATCTCCAAAAACTGTGTTATGAATTTTTCATTGTCTTGCTTCTCCTTTTTTTTTTTAAGTCCATTTGTGGATGGAGGCTCGTTGCAGATTTTTAAAGTCATATGCACGGTTTTCAGGAATTTTTCGAAGAGATCAAATGCTATAGTGAAGAAATCAAGGACTTCCACAGGAGTTTTGAGCTTTTCACTGAAAACAGGGGGCGAAAAGCTAACGCAGAGTAGAAAAGTTGGATGGGGCGAAACATGTGATACAACTATTTCTACTTCAAAATAGAAGAAATTGCATGATCACGAAATGAAGGAGAATGAACTCTTTTTGACTGACTCAGAGACTTTAACGCATGGGTAGAAAAGTTGGACGGGGTGAAACGCGTGATACAACTATTACGACTTCCAAAGAAAAGAAATTGCATGACTAATTTTACAAGTCATATTGAACCGATGAAAACATACGAAGAACCAAGCGACACTTCAGTTTTTTTTATTCCTGGTTATACCGCGCCGCCGCAGCTGGCAGGAAAATTTGAAAATGCTGGTGTTGAGGACGATTTTTGTCATCTTTTGGGGACCTGAACAAGAAAATTGGGGACTTTTGGGGATATCGGGGACATTGGGGACTTTTGGGGACCGATAGACACCCTGGCACTGTAAATTGAGTTAAGCTAGATTTTTAGCTGAAGAGCTCGAGCGTATACTCATCACTCATGAGGAGACTTATTTTTTCGGAACGGGTTTTGAGACTGCTGGATAGGAGCGCGACCGGACGTAATCTCGATAGAAATTAGTTGCAGAGCGAACGGCTTTCCTCAGCTGTGTTGCCGTTGCTAAACTGTGACGAGACATGAGGATGAGGAAATTCCCTCGTAAGAGCGAAAAATGAGGAGGCGCAGATCTAGACTGGACATTCCGGTCGGCCTGGGCAAATCGCTCATATTTAGGACTAGTTACCTCGGACTCGATACCAGGTAGCAGTTGCCACTTACGGCGACTCTTCAATTTTTTTGCCATCAAATGCGGTTGAACCGAGTTCTGTCATGTTCATCGAGTAGAAATCAAACAAATCCTAAATAATCGTTCATAAAATCAGGGTTGCCATAAAATTTAGAAAACAAAATTCTCTGATTTCCTTGACATATTTTGGCGAAATTCCCTGACAATTGAAGTTATACCAAATGGTAGAGAGACATAATTAGAAATAGTTTTCGAGCAAAATTTTTTGTTCTAAATGTCAAACTCATTCTAAAAAGCAAATAAGGTGACTTGATCATTTTTCCCTGACATTTTCGTCATTTTTCCTGACATTTCCCGGTTTTTCCGGTACTCCCTGACTGTGGCAGCCCCGTACAATACATGACGCTAACATCCCTTTCCCTTAAAAATACGTGATGCTCTTCCCTCTTCAACCCCTGCCTCAGACTTTATATCGTCCTTCCCCCGACGAAAAAACGTATCTATCTTCCCAGGTTGCGAAATCTCCTTGCAAAATCAATTTTTTCTCACAAAAATAACAACACAATTTCGGTCCAAAATTTTGTCAATTGTTCATAGTAATCTCTAGAACAAGATATCTAGAACTCTCGATCATAATCATTCCCTGATGTTTCCTTGAATCTCAGTTGCTCATTTCCTGATGAGGAATCAAAGTTTTCTCCCACTTTGCCGGAATTTTCTTGAGGAAAAACGATAGAACTCTCGTAAATTTCAGATATAGTCAAATCAGGCATTTGGTTAAATGCCTAGGCAAATAGTCAAATATTTTTACTTGGACTGAAATCCTGATTATTTTACTAACTGTAGACAAAATGATGCTCTGATCATGTGGGAAGGAAGTCTCTATAGAAATGTGCTTCATACAACGATAAATAAATTGTTCCTGGTCCTGGATTTCACATTTATCTCAAAATACACAGCATTTAATCAAATAAACATATTTCATAATTTGGACGGCTGAAGAAATGTGAGGAGCATTCTTGAACGAGAAATGCAATAACAGTCTATACTTTTATCGATTTTCACTCTTTAAATATTGGAAATTCGAGATTTCTCTGTGGAAACATAAGAGACCTCGTAACCTCTGAAAAGTTGACTATCTGCCTGGGCATTTGACAAAATGCCTGATTTGACTATTTCCCTTCGACAGATATATCGATGGTGTAAGTCGGCAATCACATAACTCTGTTTGCGACGTCGCAAACTTCCGGCATACCTTATTTTTGACGGAAAACTTCTCAATGGCAATTCTTTAACACTGCCGTGATTTTTCTTCTCTGTACGAAGAAAATTCTGCAAAAAATTCAAGGAATGATGTTAATTTGTTCTCCTTTAAAAAATAATTTAGAGGCGGAGATTTTCAGACACCGCAAACGAGATGTGTGACTGCGGACTTACGCCGTCGATATTTGATACTCACTTGTTACAAACAGAGTGGGTCTCATTTTTTTACTTTCTCGCTCCCCTAGGGTAGAGAGGAAGTGTTGTCATCCTCCAAGAAAAGAAAAAAAGAAAAAGAAAAAAAAAGTTGAAATTTCATCATTTCTAGACGTTTTAAGGTCCCAGGAGTCAAAATAACCATACTTGAAAAAATGTGTGTCCGTCCGTCCGACGTCCCCCAAATCTGTCTACAGCGATATCTCAGAATCTATCGGTTCGATTTCATTCAAAATTCTCACAGAACACCATATCTATGGTCTCCTTATTAGCTGAAAAAGTGAGGATTGATAGAGCCATTTGAGCCATTGCATTTTTCGAGGATGAGCCGATTCCAGAGCTGGAGGGCGCGCGGACGGCTCCCGTTTACGACCCGACCGGTCATCAGCTTGGCCGAAAGTAAGAGTTCCTCTTTCGAGCGGACTACCGCGTAAAACGGGCCCACGGCTCATTAGAAACGAGGCCGATTTTGAGCCGAACGCGACAACCCACCGGGAAGCTCCGTTTGGAAAGCACCGCTGCCACTCGCCGTTTCGTCCGCTTAACTGCCGCGCTAGAGGAGGAACGCCATATGAACCTTCAGCCGTAGCCAAATTTATTTTGATAAAATATGAATTTATTCGGAAAGTTGTGAGGATTTTTCATCAATTTTTCAGACTATTTTGTTCGCGCTTCAATCCGAAACATCTGAAAATTTCAAGGAAAAATGGACTGCGTTAAACAGAATGGAACCAATGGAACCAAGCCACACCATCTACACGGAGAAAAAAACCTCGTGCGTGGAACCCAAGGTTTAGGTCATATGGATCTCTGAAGTTTTCAGATTGAGCATCTGAACACTTTAGGTCCAGCTGCTGAGGTTTGGATCACACATCTGAAACTTCAGTTCTTACATCTGAAACTTCAGTTCTTACATCTGAAACTTCAGTTCTTACATCTGAAGTACTTCGGTTTTCACATCCGAAAAACTTCAGTTCTCACATCCAAAAAAACTTCGGTCCTCACATCTGAAGTACTTCAGATGTAAAAACTGAAGTTTCAGATGTGTGATCCGAACTTTGACAGCTAGATCTGAAGTGTTCAGATGCTCAATCCGAAAACTTCAGAGATCCATATGACCTAAACTTCGGGTCCCACGCACGAAGTTTTTTTTCTCCGTGTACCTACTGCCAAATTTAATTGAGCAATATAATTTTTTACATGAAAAAGGGTTTGCGGATTTTCGTGCGAATTTCGGTGAATTTTCTCCATAGTACAAAGCAAATTCCATAAAATTTTCCAAGGAATCCGCACTATCGTTCTCTCGTAAAAAATTAAATTGCACAGTTAAATTTGGCAATACCTGAAGTGGCTTGGTTCTTTTCTGTGAAACACGGTCCAAATATGCATGACTTTCTTCCAAAATAAGTGTTTTATCAGGAGAAATTTGGCAACATTTGAATGTTCATGCGGCGTTTTTTCTTAGGACGACAGTTAATTGGGCCACTTTCGACCACTTTCGGCCCTTGTCCTCATCCAACACGCGTCATCATTTTTCATGCTGCAATATCTCATGACCTCAGGCCTGACCCACTCGGAACGTCAGATTTAGAGCCAAACGAAAACAATCAACAACTACGACTTTAGACGGAGTTCTTTAGAGCCATGGTGTCTGGAATTCTGACTTTGCTCGTTCCCTGATTTTTACCGGATTTTCGCGGATTTTCAGGAGCTCATTCCCTGATGAGCAGAGCCGGATTTAGAGCAAGTCTACCTGCACTGAGCGACAAATTATCGATTCTTTTTTTTTACATCCATAATTCATTAGAATTACGGGCATGATATCTTATCTATAAACTATAAACTTGTTTTGTTACTGATATGTTCCATTTTGTCCGTCTTAAAGTAATTTGCACCAATTAAATTATCCGTAATTCCATTAAATATTCCGTCAAATGTCCTGATATTTTCCGGTTAATCCGATTTTTACTGACGGTACTCCGACACCCTAACCCAGGAAGCGACTCTAAAAGCCTACATACACACGGCGATTAATTGCCACGAGTGAAAGACGAAAGCCAATGGAGAGACTGGATTTCGATCCATTGACGTCGATACATCGAAATCAAGGCTCTCCGTTATATATCGACTTCAGTGGATCGAAATCCAGGCTCTCCATTAGTTTTCGTCTTTCAATCGCCGCGATTAATCGTCGTGTGTATCTAGGCCTTCAAAGGTTGCGAGACGTCCTCCGGAGGTAAGGCCGCGTAGCGGCCAACGGGCGAACCCTCCAGTTTTCCAAAGGGGAAATTTTCTACTTTGCTCTGGATGAGGTTTAAACCAGACACATGAGTATCAAGCCAAAAATAAACGGAGAAGGAAGCTTACCTGTCTTCGGACATTCTTTGACTATCGGAGAACCTAGGATCCGAGTACTGTCGGAGAAGAATCTCCTTCTCCTGGAGGCGCTGCCGGGTCCTCTGGAACTCCTTGAAGAGATCACCCTGGTCGTAGACGCCGCGGCTGGGGTCCAGGTTGGCGGCGGGGTTGGCGGCGGGGTTGGCGGAGGTAGGATCGGGGTGGGGTCGCTCGGAGAGGGAGAGGGAGTCGCGGCGGGAGGAGCGGGCCGTCGTGGAGGTGGACGTGGAGGTGGAGGGGGACTCCCGGCCGCGGCCGTGCTCCGGCGTGGAGGGCGTCGAGAGGAGGGCCTCCTTCCGGCTCGGGGACTTCCTCTCGGGGGACTTGCGCTTGGGCGTGGAGGTGTTCTCTGAGATGGAGGGGAGCTGGAACTCGCCGTAGGTGGAGGAGACGAAGACGTCGCCCTCGTTCTCGAAGAGCCGGTCCACGGAGGTGTTCATGAGCTTGTTCTTGGAGACGCCGGCGCCGGTGAGGTGGAAGGAGGCGAAGGAGGAACGGGACATGAGCGGGGAGCCGCGGAGGTCGCCGGTCGAGAGGGCCATCCCGCCGGGGGCGGTCCCCGCGGGGCCCTGGTCCAGGGCCGGCAGGAGGGAGCGGGACATCATGTCCGCCGCGGACTTGGGGCGCGTGAACGGCATCGCCGAGTGCGGGAACGTCTTCGGCTTGATCGGCGTCACCAGCATGTGCTCCGTCCAGGAGGTCTCCAGCGAGGGGCGCTCCAACCTGAAATTCACAATTGAGAGAGAGATTAGAATGCGAGGAACCAGGGTGGCAAAATTTCATGATAGATAAAATCATGATATATCACTGGAAAAAAAAACACGAAAAAAAATTGGCCTCCGGCCAATTTATGCGCGGCGCTTCGCGCCGCGTACCGGCGCTACGCGCCGGCATTTGGGGGGCTTCGCCCCCCCATCCGCTTAGCGGATTGGTGCGGGGACCGCACGGGACTTTCTCGCTCGAGCCGGCGCTTCGCGCCGGCATAGACACTTTTACTGGAATATTTAGAAAAATACTGCCAATTTTACAAAATCATAAAGTTTGATTGGAATTTTGATCACAGGATAATAGTTATGAAATTTTTATTCAAACCATTGAACTTCATTGTAAATGTCTTCGCGATATGTGGTGAATTCATATATTCGGACTCGACTTGTTGATTTTATGAGGCATCTTCAATTAAATATGTAATTGATTAACTAAGTCTCCTGTCAAAGATGGCGATCCGTAAAAATCTTAGCTTTTCTACGATTCATTAGGATCCATTAGATTCATTGACATCATACTTCAGATACGATTTTATATTATAATCTCTCCTTAAGCACGGTCAAAAGCCATCAAATATCTACTTGAATGGGTAGAATGACTATTCGATGTTCAAATAGTCTTAAAACTAAACGGTTTTCGCTTAGCATCTCCCAAATTTTAAATTTGGCGGGCGAATCTACCTGCTGGAAGGTTCACGACACGCCCGCCAGGAGCGCCATCTCCTTACCGCGTATCCCCGTAACTCAAAGCGAAAACAATAGAGAGCGCCATCGACAAACGTCAACGAGAGACAAGTCAACAAACGTCACGTTATAACAATTATAACCTCCTTCATTAACAAGCATTAAATCAGTCATATTTGTGCCGAATTATTACATTATATTTGTGCTTAGTACCTCGTAAAAAGGAACCGCAAAAGATGGAATCTGCCGGGATTCTAAATTCATTAACAACAAACATATTAGTTTTTAATAAAGATCTAAGTGTCAGTTCTTGGCGTTAGCTTGATGATTCATAGTACCTTTGTAATGTGAGTATGTATCTAATTAGTTGTCTAATTTTGCTTTGTGATTACCTACGGAGTAATTTTGGAAATAGTATATGATGCATTATATAATGCATTTGAATTCCTAGGTTTCACCTGACTCAAAGCGTTTGCTGCTATTATCTAGAAGCGCTCCGACTCATTTATCAGAGAATTGAGCGTTTCCTATCGGCCCCTCTGCAATTATGAGATTAGTCCATGAATCCTTTAGGAACTTAAATTAATGACTCAGATGGTGCTTTTGAGCCAACTTTCAAAGAATTAAAGGCATTTTTTCAAAATCTACAGTCCATGAGCTCTCCGTGTGACCGAAGTGCTCTCCTCGCTATATGACGCGTAACCCTTCAATTTTTAGTTTAGTCCAAAGACCTCGTAGGAACTTAAATTAATGAACCAGGTGGTGCTCTGATGCCAACTTTCGAAGAATTGAAGGCATTTTATTTTATTTTTTTTCAAATTTACAGTCCTTGAAAATGAGCTGTTTCGCGGAGCAAAGTGCCCTACTTTTGGGCCTCGTATCTCTTGAATTTTGAGTTTAGTCCAAAGATCTTTTTGGAACTTAAATTAATGACCCAGGTTATGTGCTTGATGCCCATTGTTAAAGAATTAAAGACATTTTTCAAAATTTACAGTCTTTCAAAATGAGCTTTCCGTGTGATTTTGCTAAAAATGGACAATTGAGCGTAGCCCCCCCAAATTTTAGCGTACCTCAAAATCGTTGAACGTGCATAAGGAGACCATAGATATGGTGTTCTGTGAGAATTTTGAATGAAATCGAACAGATAGATTCTGAGATATCGCTGTAGACAGATTTGGGGGACGTCAGACGGACGGACACACATTTTTTCAAGTATGGTTATTTTTACTCCTGGGACCTTAAAACGTCTAGAAATGATGAAATTTCAACTTTTTTTTTTTTTTTTTTTTGGAGGATGACAATACTTCCTCTCTACCCTATGGGAGCGAGAAAGTAAAAATCAAGTCGATTTTTCCAAGTGTAAAAGAATGACCATACAAACGGTCCGTACCTTGGGAGGTATGGCACATTTTATAATAATCTCGAGCGATATTTTCGAACTGAAAAAAAAAAACAAATTGGATCTAGAGTCCAGACTCTTGAAAAAATTGACAAGAAAAGATACTCTTGATTCAATCAGATTGTTGCTTAAATCAAAAGGAAATCCATTCAAATTAAGAGGCTTGGTTCTTGATTTAAGCAAAAATCCGATTGAATCAGGAGTATTTTTTCTTGTCGATGTTTTTAAGAGTCTAGACTCTAGATCCAATGGGTTTTTTTCCAGTAATTCTCTTGAAAATTTTATAAAATTTCAGAAATGTACGAAATATATAATTGAGAATTAGATGTTAAAAATTAAGGTTTCTTGCACCTAAGTGCAGGTTGCATACCTAGCCCCAGAAAAAAATGTTTCAAGAAATTCATAAATTTATTGAGTTTCACAGGCTCAAGAAATGTTGGGAAATACTTCACGAACATTTCCAATGTTTCATATCTTTTTTACCTTTCATGCCGCCTTGATTTTTCTCCCGGTTACCTACAAAAAAAAAGGAGAGTCGAAGTATGCGAACTAACCTCTCAACGTCGACGTTGAGCGATCGCTGCTCGAAGGGGATGGAGAAGGTCTCGGGGGGTATGCTCTGCAACCAAGACAAGAGCGACAGATCCGAATCGCTGAGCCCGGCGCATCCGTCCAGGAGCCGCGAGAAGGTCATCTCGTGGTCCTGCGTCGGGGTCTCCGGCTCGCCAGTGGCCTTCACCTGGCAGTACTTGACGCACGACTCGTAGAGGATCCCCTTGATGAGGAGCTGGATGAGCCGGTCGTTCTTGGCCGCCCCGGACAGGGCCTCCCGCTCGCCCGACTTCTTGTCCGAGGGTAGGAACTTCTCCACCAGGGGGTAGACTTGCCGGAAGCACTGCACCCGCGCGTTGCTCGGGTTCCAGTCCTTGTAGTTCAGGTGGTCCGAGAGCCGCGGCAGGGTCAGCAGCAGGCACAGGTTCGAATGTTCCTCCTTCGAGGCGCACACTTTTTCCAGCTCGTGCAGGACCTGCAACACGAGGACGTCAACACGTGAGGCACTGCAAAAAAAAGTAGCTTGGATCTAGATTCCAGACTCTTGAAAACAATGACAAGACAAAATACTCTTGGTTCAATCGGATTTTTGCTTGAATCCAAAGGAAATCCGCTTGAACTAAGAGACTTGGTTCTCTATTTAAGCAAAAATCCGATTGAATCAAGAGTATTTTTTCTTGTCGATGTTTTTAAGAGTCTGGACTCTAGATCCAAGCGACTTTTTTTTCCAGTGGGTTACTGGTTGAGTGGTTGAAGCTAAAAGTATTGAACTACGTATCGATACTGCTCTGATGTAAAGCGTATCTCTATTTTCACAGGAGCCTTGGTAAGCATAGAGTCATATGGAGATCAGGGCTCTCGTGAAAATTGGACTGCATTTTGCAATTTGGAACTATAAATTCTGGCTCTTCTGGAAAAAACTTATATGCATAGGGAAACTAATAGTACATACATTGTTTCGAAACCGGGCTAGAATTTATAGTTCCAAATTGCAAAATGTAGTCCAACTGAGGTATGCGCCCTTGGGTCAGAGGAGCGACGATATATGAGTTTGCGATGCTCGCTTCTGTGCTAAGGAAGAATGCCGCGTAAGACGAATTGAGAGTTGCCAAATTTTCTCGAATAAACAATGTATTTTTGAGGAAAGTCATGCATAATAGATCTTGATATTTTACTTTCTGGTTCTAATCAAGCGAGATCAGCTTGGCTTGATTCAAATCTCTTGATCTGCTCCATGAAAAAATTAGTAAATTATGTCAAACTGATTGCAGAAGAAGCACGAGTCTTTTGGACAGAAACTTGGTAATTTACCCAACGTGCGTTAAAAATCAGCATAAAGCTGAAAATCTCAATATAAAGGGCACAACAGCACATCTCTTCGGAGGAAAATTGTGCTCATGTAAGCTTCTTCCTTCTGTATTCAGATTTTCAGCTTCATGCTGATTTTTGACGCACGTTGGCTACGTTACCAACTTTTTGTGTGAATGATGTCTGTTTTGAAAAAAGGGGTTTTTGGGCGCTGTAGCAAAATCAGGGACCTAATGGAAATGTTGCATGTGTGAGGATTTTGCGATTTGACTTTAGATTCTTATGTAAAAGTTCGCGAGAAACACGATGGTGCCACTAGTTTTCTCTAAAATCAACTCCCAAGCTCAGAAAAAGCTCTCAAGTTGAGGCCAAAATGGAGGGGATATCCCACGCTATCCCGAGAGTCCACGTCTACATCAAGACAAACTCTCCATGCAAAGATGGGGAGCAAATACATTGACAGGGCTGCCACTTTATTTGGGAACTCCAAAACTGAAAACACGGCAACCCTGCTAATGTATTTGCTTCCTATCTTTGCATGGAGAGTTTGTCTTGATGTAGACGTGGACTCTCAGGATAGCATGGGATATCCCCTCCATTTTGGCCTCAACTTGAGAGCCTTTTTTGAGCTTGGAAGTTGACTTCAGAGAAAACCAGTGGCACCATCGTGTTTCTCGCGAAGTTTTACATGAGAACCAATTGTCAAATCGCAATTCCCTCGCACATGCAACATCTCAATTCTTCCCTAATTTTCCATATAATGTTTTATGCATCGATGAATCTCGATTGTTCCCAGTTTTTTCGCCGGTCCTAGCTAAGATCAAATAAAGAGCAATAGGCGATCGACGAACCTGGACGACTTCGGAGACGGCGCTGTCGACGTTCTCGGTGAGGCCGCTGGCCTCTGACTTGATGCAGAGGAGCTCGACGTACTTGTGGCGGAGGATGAGGTAGGTGAACTGTCGGAGGTCGAAGGCGGGGAGGGCCTCGAGGGGCTGGATGAACTCGAGGACGTCGTCCCACTGTCCGTCGAGGATGAGCTGCCGGAGGAAGAGGACGTCGTCGGAGAAGAGGCCGTTGATGATGCCCGTCTCCCGCTCGAGGGAGAGCTGCGAGATGTGGAGCTCCCGGTTGTGCAGGAACTCCAGGCTCAGCCGCACCACGTCCGCCTCGCGCAGCCGCAGCCGCGCCGACGGCATCACGTACCGCACGCGCAGCCTGAAACACACACACCCACAACCGTCAAACGAATCTCAAAAAACTTGTTCCAGGCTTACAAGCAAAAACAGAGACAACTGGAGTCCGTTTATACTGAGAGTCAAGACAACCCCCGTCATAAAGTCACAAACGGGAATAAAGATTACACAAATTGGCAGTTTTTCGTAATCTTTCATCGGCTCATTCTTCACATCACATAATGCTGAATTCACGCTACTTGATGGAGCTCCACTAATTTGTCCGTCGTTGGTGATATTCACGCTATGATCTATTCACTCAGAGTGCGGCGCAAATTTTTTTTTTCACGCCGGCTATTCACTGAAAGTAAATCATTGATTTTTAACAGTGAAGGTAAAAGAAACGTACACTGGAAACGTACACACCCAGCGCGAAACGCGCACTGGCGCCTACAAACCTAACAGGGATACTTCACGCATTGCGCAATGCGTGAAGTATCCATGTTAGGTTTGTAGGCGCCAGTGCGCCGCCGCGCCGCACTATGGTCCGAATAGCCGGTTTAAGCGGCAATAAATTGAAAACGTGAAGTTTGGAAAAAGTTAGATTTTAAGAGGTAGATCGATAGTACACACTGTAGAGAAGACTCCTGTAAAATTTCACTTCGATTAAAGCACTAATAAAGATGTGACAAGCCTGGGAAGTGCGGCGCGCGGAGCACTTTATGAGTGCGATTCCAGTTACCGAGCGGCAGTGCTGTGTTTTAAGGGCTTGTTTTCGTCGTTTCACCGTACCTGAAAGTGTTTGGGCACTTGATTCACAAAATATAAGATAAGTTTAAGATGTTTCATGCTGAAACTGTTCTTTTTCATCATATCTAATGTTCTAGATTAACCCTTAGACATAGTCACTTTTTTCAATAAAATCGCAAAAGTAGGACCCAAAAAATATCCTTTGCACCTCTGAGCACCTCGTAATTTTACCCGGAAGTTATTGTCATGACTCTAGACTACCTTTTAGTTTGAGTGGCAGATCAATCACACACAATCGCCTAAGTTATTTCTCATGAAAAATGACGTTTTCGCGTTTCTTATCACTTACTACAATTAGCTATCATATGCCATTGACAATGACTTTCATCATGTTCCATTGTCATATTCTAGCAAATCGAATGCATTAGAGCCTAAATCTGCCCAGGCAGAATAATACGAGTTGATGGGGTTGATCGGGACCAATTGAAACTTGTGCTCAAGAACAGCAAAGAATCGCCTCGGGAGGCTACTTTGAGGCCCCGTAAAAGTTTTTTTTTTTTGACGTTTTAAGTGTTTCAAACATATAATCTATCAGTGTAGATATATGTTAGCATAAGTTTAGCTTGGCAGACGAAAACAAGTCTAAACGGTTGATCGGTGGGACTTGAAAGTAAGGCTCCCGAGCAATGAAATTGTCTTAGGAAGCCACTTTGAGGTCCCGTAAACGTTTTTTTTTTACGTTTACCCATGTTTCAAACAAATAATCTATCAAAATGGATATATTTAAGCTTAAGTTTAGCTTGGCAGACGAAAACAAGTTCAAACGGCTGATCGGTGGGACTTGAAAGTAGGTCTCTGGAGCCATGAAACGTAGAAGTATTATCCTGAGCTGTCTTTTTCAAGTTCCCTTGATAGTATTGTTTGACGAGGCTCTACTTTTAGCTTCTTATAGTCTATCCAATGTAAAATTAATTTTTAAACTTATAAAAAAAAAAAAAAAAATTCTACCGAGAATCGAACCCGGGTCATCAAGAAGATAAGTGAGACGCGATGTCAACTGCTCCACCGCGTCAACTTGGCCTGTATTCCTCAATTTAAGGTTTCTGAACAAAATATTACCACAGTTATATAAAGTATAAAAATGTTAAAAATGGATTTTTCCTGAAGAATATTAGCATTTTTGAACTCAGCGACCCTAAAAACCGCTGAAAACACATGTTGCGAGGTTTAAACATACATATCTGATTTAATGCCGCTTAAATCGGGCTATTGGACCATAGTGCGCCGCTCCGCTTTGAGGTAGGCTCTAATATTTAATCTCGTGGAGTCAGCGTTTTTCAACTCATGACTTTGAAATGTTTGCACACTCTGTATATGTATGGATTATTCTCGTTTTAATTGATGAAAAAAAATATGTAGGTAGTAAAGAAAAATATAATATGCGTTTTGTAAATATTAAAATGATTCCGTACAAACTTGAGGATTTACAAAGCACATGAATTTCTAAAAAATTTCTTATAGCCTTTTTTAGCCGATGGCAAAAAAGCAACAGTCAGGCGATAAGGTGTAAAGCCCGGCGACAGGAACTATAGCCCGGCTGTATGATTTTTTATCGCTTCGTGTAGCCCGGCCGTATGATTTTTTCCACTTTCCACAGTCAGCTATATAATTTTCTATCGCCATCTTCAGTCAACTATAAGAACTCCTATGGTATTTTGAAACGCAGCTCCTACCGCCAATTTTTACCAGGGGTTTGCAGTTGATAAAAATAAACAAATTCAGTTCAAGAAAATTCGACGAGATAAAAATCGACGGTGAAACTACCGGAACCACGTTTTTCGATTGCGCGTTTAAAAATATCAGCTCTCATTTTATTTTTCGAAGAACAACAAATCACTAATATTGCTTGAAATATTTACAGGGGTTTCTTCGCACAATGGAGAAAAACACGTAAGTTCTCAAGAATTGACGTTGGGTGGTTTTCCATTTAAAAAATAAAGTATAACAGGAAGTTTGCAACTTG
This sequence comes from Bemisia tabaci, assembly GCF_918797505.1. Taxonomy (NCBI): domain Eukaryota; kingdom Metazoa; phylum Arthropoda; class Insecta; order Hemiptera; family Aleyrodidae; genus Bemisia; species Bemisia tabaci. The sequence goes on from NC_092798.1 coordinate 4,112,327, forward strand.
CAAACCGAGATACGTGGTCCGGTGGTTTCACCGTCGAAATACGTGAAATTTTAGTAAAGTGGTTCTTGGATCATTTTTAGCGGCTCTGGTGCTTGCACTAGAGCTGCTATTCCGGACGGTCCCAGCTGGGGAGTATCAATGCAGCATGTTACATTGTAGAGACCGCGCGTTGGTTGATGGGAATCGGCGCCATTTTCGGCTATGTTCCTTGTCATGACTTTATTTTATTGCATACTGTTTTATTGTTAGTCAATGCTATGTTGTGTATTGTATTTTTGGAATCATGGTGATACAGTCAACAATTCAAAACTTGTTTGTGCTTTTATCTCGTGATGGAAAAAATTTACTTTACGTTCAAAATTTGAAAATTTGAATTTTAAAGTTTTCGCGGTTAAGGAAGCTTTAACCACTGGGTTGGAGCTTCCTAGTCATTTACTCGATATCAGCTGATAGCAAACAAAGGTTACCAGGGAAACCGTCTAAGTTACAAAACATGAATCGACAGTTGTCGGATTGTACATCAATGACAAAATGTGTCTAGGCCCTCATTCTTGACTACAACTACTACCCCCAGAGCCGCTCTCCGACGCCAATGCGTTGGAGCTTCCTGCTTGTTATCAATAGCAGACGGTTATATTCGTTTTCGGCCAAGACTGCAAAGTTTCTGAAATTAAAATCTCGCGACACGGCTCTGGCGTTGGAAACAAAAATATGCGTTCTGGCCGAAGGGGTCGTGATGAGCACACCTAGAATTCACGTCCTTGCCCGAAAACATATTTTGAAAATGGGAAAGCCCGCAAAACTGCGTTTTTTTGTTTCTTTTTGTAAAACCGAGGTAAAATCAAGTATTTTTTTTTCCAAAATCGAGTTTCCTTCAAAATTCAACTAAAAATTCAAGATACAAAACTAAATCTAGAGAGAGAAAGAATATTTCTGCTTTTTCTTTTATCTACTTCTTTTCTGCCTACATAAAATTTCCATGTTTTCTCGAGCATTCTTGAAAGTGTTTACGTCCCTAACTATCCTTGGCTTTCTGGTCCTGGAGACGTCGCTTTAACTCATCACCCTAAGGTTCCATTGAAAATAAGACGATTTGGGTGCTGCATTAAAAATTTTGAAGCAAGGCGCCCAGGGGAGCGAAAAATTACCCAAATTCGTCGTCCTCCTGACACAAGGACGGACCATTTCGCGATGAACCCTGTCGTCCATAAAACTCAATGTTTTCCTGGGCTCATCTCTAGGTGCACTGAAAAAAAAATCTCAGTGTATTTACTGAGGAAAGGGTAAAATTATCAAGAATTCAGGGTTCTATTTGATCCCAGTTTTTTTTGGTAAAATTACCATTTATGAAATTGGTAATTTTACCGAGAAATCTCGGTAAAATTATTGAACTTTCTCGGTAACTTTACTGGACCTTGGTAAAAACGCCAATATTTTTTTTCGACTATGGTAGAATTACCGAGATAAAATGGCAAAGTTACCGGGAATTGATTACCAATAAAAGTGGTATTCTTACCTGGAAAAAACAGTAAAAATACCGGTTTGCAAGTAAGCTTACCAGTCTGTCTTGGTAAAATTACCAATAATTGGTAAAAAAGTGAGATGATAAAGGTACCAACGGACCTTGGTAAAAACGCCGAGAATTGTTTTTCAGTGTGTAGTTTTGCCCTTTTGTCAGCCAAGCGACAGCCAGCGTGTCATTACCTATAGGAAAGCAGCTCACACAGGATCGAGGCTCACCAAAACCGCCTAGTTTGAGCAGTGAATGAACAGCCTTGCGCGAAGCAACTATTCGAACTTCGTTGTAAGGCTCGGTTGCATATACGCGTAGTTGAAGGAAAACTGAGAATCTTCTCGCATGCTCATTGGCATCGTGATGCACCCGGCTTCCGAAGGGACAAGGACGGCGCGGGACGGTGGACAGGAGATTTTTAACGGCGGTGCCGTATTGTTCTTCCCCATTACATTGTTCGAAATTTTAGTGAAAATATTGCAGCTTTGTTGAATGGAAGTTCAGACGATTTTCGGGGAAATTTATCGAAGATTTTGCAAAAATTCCTTGCCACTACCTAATAGAAAATTTGCAGGTGTCTGAGTTTTGATGCATTGCATGTCTAAGTTAAAACTACTGAGTGAATTGGTAACAGGGATATCCTTGGTCTCTGAGTTGAAAAATTATTCGACGAGATGTGTAAAAATTATTTAATTTTTCAGAACAAATATGTTTGAATGGAAAATGCCTAATGAATTATGACGTCACAAGAAGGTGCAATTTCTCACTTTAACGTCTATTTTGTTGCTATTTGCCATACATATCAAAAATTCATTTAAAAAAAAAATACTGCGAAATCAGCTCAATCAACACTCTCAGATGAGGCAATAAAAAATGTTCATGCAAATTCTCCGATGTGAAGAAATTTCCTAAAATCCAGGAATTATCGCCTGATCGATGGACAATCGGATCTCACCATAAAATGGACGTATTCCTACCAAACAGAATTATGTGCGGGTGGGGAACATGCGGTATGCTCGTTAGTTCTCGGGCGGTAAGAATGAACGGGAATCATAAAGCGCCAGTGACGTCAGCGGCGACGACAGAAGCGACGATAGTAGAGGGGAAATGCCGACTTGCGCACACCTGAGATATCGAAGTGTAACCTAAGTTCAGTGTTGCCGTGTGACCTAACCCAAGTACAGCGTTGCCGTGTGACCTAACCTAACCTAACCTAACCTAACCTAACCTAACCTAACCTAACCTAACCTAACCTAACCTAACCTAACCTAAGTCCATTTTAGTCGCGGGTTGCGTGCCTCGCCGACCTAAGGTGCAGATATGCGGGTTGCATACCTTACGGACGGGAGGCGTCCTATGTTGGTCGCGCACCTCGCCGACGATCAGCGATAATTTGTGATGTGCATTCCTCACGAACCCATGAAATGCGGGTTGCATACCTTACGGACTGGAGGCGTTCTCATGTTGGTCGCGCACCTCGCCGGTGGTCAGGGATAATTTGTGAATCGCATTCCTTACGATCCTCCTGAAATGCGGGTTGCATACCTTACGGGAGTAAGGCGTTAACATGCGGGTTGCATACCTTACGGAAGTAAGGCGCTAATACGCGGGTTGCATACCTTACGAGAGTACGGCGTTTACCTAGCCTAACCTCTACACCCCCTCAAATGGATGACGTCATCCCACCCGCACTTTGACGTTCCCGCGCCGATTCAGGTGATCCTCTGTCAACTCCTCCTCCGGCCGCCGTTCAGGGTGCGACCAAGTTTAAACCGGCGTGCCCCGCTTCGCGATTTATCGATTGATCTGTCATTTAAACCTATGAAAAAAGATCGATTATCAGGGTGCTCGCAGCGAACACCTTAATAATCGATTCTTTACCATAGCTTCAAATGGCGAGATATCGACAATCGATCATTCACGCCACGCCACCGGTTTAAACCTGCATCAAAGGCGCAGAGCCGCGCTCGGATCGAACGCTGTCCGAACGAGTCTGAGCCTGCCGGGACAAGTCTGAACCGGTTCGGGTCTCTTTTCCTTCGAGCGACCGGGAACAAGTTCCGAACCTGCCCGACGTTGCCACCTCGTGACTACTTCATCTCTGCGACGTTGCCGCTCCGTTCAGCCCCCGGGTGTAATTTCACGGTTTTCCTAAATAAATAAAAATGAAGAAAATAAGAAATGAATAAAAAATAAATACAAATAATAAACAAGCAGAAAAATCCAACATGAATATGTTGGAAAAGCGTGCCGAATATAAATGTTGGACACAAACCTACTATTTTCACGTTTTGTCATTTGCATCAATTGGTACTTTTTGCTAAATTTGGGAGAAAATATTGATTCATGAACGTTGAATGTAAATTGATTTTAAAGATTCCGTCCAATTATCTTGATTTTAAGCTGATATGCGGCATTTCGCACGACCGTGATTTGGGCGAACTGCCGTGCATCGAAATCGCGTTGAGTTAATCTCTTTGGATTTCGAACTGTAACTTCTCTCCTATTCGGCCGATTTTTACAAATGAGGTCTCTTTTTATTTGTACTTTAACGGAAAGTAAGGAAAAACTCGCTAAATAGACGGAAAACAATTTTTGTGAAAATTTGGTGGATCCTGGCGTCACGGTGAATGGTTAATCGGGCGTGGAAGATAATAGGTTCGACGAGGCGACCCTCTCCTCGCCGTCTTTTATTGCCTTGCTCGAAACCTGACACCCAAAGCTATATCGGGAGATAACTGCAGTGGTTTGAGTGGATTTCTGCAGGGGCCACGGTTAGTACATGGTATAAAGAGTCACGAGGCTCATCACAGATTGCACTTGCAGTGCAAGACGCTCATTGGCTAAACAGTTTTGGCGGGAAAGAAGGTTCTAGAGTTGAGTCCTCCGAGCGTAAGAAAGCTTCTATGAGGTTTTTGTCAAATGAAATAATACGGTTTTGACAGGAAAATGTTCTCAAGGGTTCCCAATTAGCAGTTCATTCGGTTTTTTGGTAAGAGACCATCAGGGCTTGACAGTATAATGGTTCGAAGACAAGAAAACGGGTCCGAGGAAAAAAATATTTGGACGGCCCGTTGAATAGCATTGGTTGATCGGTGTGCTGTACCATGGTACATCCGAGTGATTTCAAAAAGCGAGCCCTACTGGCACGCTTGATAGATAAAATGAAAAAAAAGAGAAAATATACTTTTGTGTCTTAATGGACGAGACGCCGTTAAAATTCATGAATAAAATTTCAAAAACTTAAAGATAGACTCGCCCGTCTTAAGAATCGAACCCGGACCGTTCTGATAAGAACTCGATTAGAAATCCGGGCTTCTACCGACCGAGCAAGTCTATCTTCGGAAACGTAACGGTGAAAATACTCCTACAAATAATTTCCTACCCACCGGTGTTGGAGCTTTAGACACCACCCCTAACCTTATATCGACCCAGTTGAACAGATAAATAAACGTAAAAACAAAGTGTTCCGTTTGCAATTTTTATTTCTAAAACAAAAAAGATTACATGGATTTAGCTAAAAGTAAATAATAAACATTTTAAATTCTTGAAAATTATAAACTTACATTCGTTAACGTATTAAAGTCGTGAAATTATAAACTTACATTCATTAACTTATTAAAGTCTCGAAAATTATAAATTTACATTCATTAACGTATTAAAATGATAGGTACAATTGAAGATGTTATAGGTTACACGAATCCAAATAATAGTCTTTACATCAGATCTGGGAGGGATGAGAGTGACAGAGAGAGCGGTGGAGTGGAACAGCATCGTCCTACAGGAGGCTCGCGGTATAATTGTTCAGCAGCCGGTCAAATTTTACATGAATCGGGAAACCCAAGTTTAAAACCACTGAAACCAGGTTTAAAACCAATGAAACCAGGTTTTAAACCACAAAACACATTTAGGAACCACCATATTTCAGTTTAAAACCCCAAAAACTGAGTCTAAAACCGATATAACCACATTCCAAACCGGAGAATCTCTGTTCAGAACCAGGAAACTCGAGGTTAAAACCATTAAACACAATTGTCATCTCCGGAACCTTGTTAAAAACCAAACCGGGAAACCCAAGTTTAAAACCACTGAAACCAAGTTTAAAACCACTGAAACCAGGTTTAAAACCAATGAAACCAGGTTTTAAACCACAAAACACATTTAGGAACCACCATATTTCAGTTTAAAACCCCAAAACTGAGTTCGTTTTGAACAAAGTTCTACCGGTTATAATTGTGGTTTTTCTGGTTTGAATCAGGGTTCCTTCGGTTTCAAATGTGGTTATTTTGCCTCCTTGACCCGGTTTTTGGAGATTAAACTGGATTAAAGTGGTTCCAAAGGGGGTATTCTCGGTTCTGAACTGGAGTTTGTCGGTTTTCCATGTGGTTATTCTGGTTTTTAACAAGGTTCCGGAGATGACAATTGTGTTTAAGGGTTTTACCCTCGAGTTTCCTGGTTCTGAACAGAGATTCTCCGGTTTGGAATGTGGTTATATCGGTTTTAGACTCAGTTTTTGGGGTTTTAAACTGAAATATGGTGGTTCCTAAATGTGTTTTGTGGTTTAAAACCTGGTTTCATTGGTTTTAAACCTGGTTTCAGTGGTTTTAAACTTGGTTTCAGTGGTTTTAAACTTGGGTTTCCCGGTTTGGTTTTTAACAAGGTTCCGGAGATGACAATTGTGTTTAATGGTTTTAACCTCGAGTTTCCTGGTTCTGAACAGAGATTCTCCGGTTTGGAATGTGGTTATATCGGTTTTAGACTCAGTTTTTGGGGTTTTAAACTGAAATATGGTGGTTCCTAAATGTGTTTTGTGGTTTAAAACCTGGTTTCATTGGTTTTAAACCTGGTTTCAGTGGTTTTAAACTTGGGTTTCCCGATTCATGTAAAATTTGACCGGCTGCTGAACAATTATACCGCGAGCCTCCTGTAGGACGATGCTGTTCCACTCCACCGCTCTCTCTGTCACTCTCATCCCTCCCAGATCTGATGTAAAGACTATTATTTGGATTCGTGTAACCTATAACATCTTCAATTGTACCTATCATTTTAATACGTTAATGAATGTAAATTTATAATTTTCGAGACTTTAATAAGTTAATGAATGTAAGTTTATAATTTCACGACTTTAATACGTTAACGAATGTAAGTTTATAATTTTCAAGAATTTAAAATGTTTATTATTTACTTTTAGCTAAATCCATGTAATCTTTTTTGTTTTAGAAATAAAAATTGCAAACGGAACACTTTGTTTTTACGTTTATTTATCTGTTCAACTGGGTCGATATAAGGTTAGGGGTGGTGTCTAAAGCTCCAACACCGGTGGGTAGGAAATTATTTGTAGGAGTATTTTCACCGTTACGTTTCCGAAGATAGACTTGCTCGGTCGGTAGAAGCCCGGATTTCTAATCGAGTTCTTATCAGAACGGTCCGGGTTCGATTCTTAAGACGGGCGAGTCTATCTTTAAGTTTTTGAAATTTTATTCATGAATTTTAACGGCGTCTCGTCCATTAAGACACAAAAGTTTATTTTCTCTTTTTTTCATTTTATCTATCAAGCGTGCCAGTAGGGCTCGCTTTTTGAAATCACTCGGATGTACCACGGTACAGCACACCGATCAACCAATGCTATTCAACGGGCCGTCCAAATATTTTTTTCCTCGGACCCGTTTTCTTGTCTTCGAACCATTATACTGTCAAGCCTTGATGGTCTCTTACCAAAAAACCGAATGAACTGCTAATTGGGAACCCTTGAGAACATTTTCCTGTCAAAACCGTATTATTTCATTTGACAAAAACCTCATAGAAGCTTTCTTACGCTCGGAGGACTCAACTCTAGAACCTTCTTTCCCGCCAAAACTGTTTAGCCAATGAGCGTCTTGCACTGCAAGTGCAATCTGTGATGAGCCTCGTGACTCTTTATACCATGTACTAACCGTGGCCCCTGCAGAAATCCACTCAAACCACTGCAGTTATCTCCCGATATAGCTTTGGGTGTCAGGTTTCGAGCAAGGCAATAAAAGACGGCGAGGAGAGGGTCGCCTCGTCGAACCTATTATCTTCCACGCCCGATTAACCATTCACCGTGACGCCAGGATCCACCAAATTTTCACAAAAATTGTTTTCCGTCTATTTAGCGAGTTTTTCCTTACTTTCCGTTAAAGTACAAATAAAAAGAGACCTCATTTGTAAAAATCGGCCGAATAGGAGAGAAGTTACAGTTCGAAATCCAAAGAGATTAACTCAACGCGATTTCGATGCACGGCAGTTCGCCCAAATCACGGTCGTGCGAAATGCCGCATATCAGCTTAAAATCAAGATAATTGGACGGAATCTTTAAAATCAATTTACATTCAACGTTCATGAATCAATATTTTCTCCCAAATTTAGCAAAAAGTACCAATTGATGCAAATGACAAAACGTGAAAATAGTAGGTTTGTGTCCAACATTTATATTCGGCACGCTTTTCCAACATATTCATGTTGGATTTTTCTGCTTGTTTATTATTTGTATTTATTTTTTATTCATTTCTTATTTTCTTCATTTTTATTTATTTAGGAAAACCGTGAAATTACACCCGGGGGGCTGAACGGAGCGGCAACGTCGCAGAGATGAAGTAGTCACGAGGTGGCAACGTCGGGCAGGTTCGGAACTTGTTCCCGGTCGCTCGAAGGAAAAGAGACCCGAACCGGTTCAGACTTGTCCCGGCAGGCTCAGACTCGTTCGGACAGCGTTCGATCCGAGCGCGGCTCTGCGCCTTTGATGCAGGTTTAAACCGGTGGCGTGGCGTGAATGATCGATTGTCGATATCTCGCCATTTGAAGCTATGGTAAAGAATCGATTATTAAGGTGTTCGCTGCGAGCACCCTGATAATCGATCTGTTTTCATAGGTTTAAATGACAGATCAATCGATAAATCGCGAAGCGGGCCACGCCGGTTTAAACTTGGTCGCACCCTGAACGGCGGCCGGAGGAGGAGTTGACAGAGGATCACCTGAATCGGCGCGGGAACGTCAAAGTGCGGGTGGGATGACGTCATCCATTTGAGGGGGTGTAGAGGTTAGGCTAGGTAAACGCCGTACTCTCGTAAGGTATGCAACCCGCGTATTAGCGCCTTACTTCCGTAAGGTATGCAACCCGCATGTTAACGCCTTACTCCCGTAAGGTATGCAACCCGCATTTCAGGAGGATCGTAAGGAATGCGATTCACAAATTATCCCTGACCACCGGCGAGGTGCGCGACCAACATGAGAACGCCTCCAGTCCGTAAGGTATGCAACCCGCATTTCATGGGTTCGTGAGGAATGCACATCACAAATTATCGCTGATCGTCGGCGAGGTGCGCGACCAACATAGGACGCCTCCCGTCCGTAAGGTATGCAACCCGCATATCTGCACCTTAGGTCGGCGAGGCACGCAACCCGCGACTAAAATGGACTTAGGTTAGGTTAGGTTAGGTTAGGTTAGGTTAGGTTAGGTTAGGTTAGGTTAGGTTAGGTTAGGTTAGGTTAGGTCACACGGCAACGCTGTACTTGGGTTAGGTCACACGGCAACACTGAACTTAGGTTACACTTCGATATCTCAGGTGTGCGCAAGTCGGCATTTCCCCTCTACTGACGATGCCCCGCCGCCGAATCATTAACTCATGAGCCCTGTCCACAACGCACTTGTCCCATGCCTACGGCTCATGAGCCCCACACACAGTTGGCACCTAGTTCCGTTTGCTGAATTGACAATCCCGCTTTCCCATTTTTCCAAAAGTAATCACGCCCACTTTTACTTTATTTCTTATCCAGGGTGTCTAATAAAACAGGCTGGTCACAAATAAGTACTTTAACAGTACTTTTTCAGTACATTCTCGAGATATTCAGTACCTCCTCCAACAGAACAATTCCGTACTCTTTCAGTACCTCCATTAGACGAAATTAGAAAAATTTCAAAAGTTTGAAATTGCGACAAAAATGACAAAAAATTAAAAAAAAATTCCGGACCTTTTTGCGGATTTTTCGCACTTTTTCAGAACTTCCGGACCGCCCTTAAAAAATCAGTACGATTTCCGGACTTGTAGACACCCTGCTTATCCAGTTTTTTAGAGCTTACCCCATCTTTCCCACCGGCACATAGTTCTGTTTGGTAGAAATACGTCCAAATACTGAAGATCCACTTTGAACGCGGCGTCCAATGAAGTTCGAAAACTGATACAACCCCTCTCTCCTACCCTTGCCCCCGTCCAGGACGTAACATCCACACCGATTGCGGAGAGGCTGGAGCCACCCCTATCAATCTGCGAACGCCCCCGGTGGCGCTTACCCTACTCCTCAAAGTCCCGCACTAACGCGATCCGAGCGGCAATTTAAAACCACTCAATGGAATTAACCCCCCTCCCCCCTCCCGCAACGATCTTCAGTTGAGCAGGAACCGCGTAACTGCGATGGGAAATTCAAATAGGTTTGTGGTTTTTGCTTGGCATGTTCGTCCTCCATATTTTATGACTCTCACGAGGAATATTAAGAAAAATAGCGTCTCCAAGGCAGCCTCCAGCTCCAAATCGCAGGAGAGTAGTGGGAGTACTGTCGTGTTAAGGAAGAACGTCGTAAGAACACTCGCATGTTGCCAAATCGCCCCCGGAAACATTATATTTGGGAAAATGTACGAATATTATTCCTTAGAATTGACCACTAGACAAGGTACAGATTTCAGCATTTTTATACATGTTTCTTAACCAAAAGTTCACGTAGAACACGATGCTTACAACAAAAATTACCGAAATCAATTCCTTACGAAGATGTTTAATGATTCTTGATGCGTAAAGTCAAAGCACCCGCTCATAAAAACTCAATGCTCTACGTGACTCGCATCGTGCGCTAAACGTTATCATGACAGTCTCTGTGATGTAAGAATCTGGCAACCTCAATTTTGACGCTTTGGCTCAGCTATAGCAAGTTGTTTATAGTTTGAAGAACACATGGTGGGAAATGAACATTGCTCGATTGAGAAGCTTGCTGAAACCGCTGTAGTGCGCGAATTGACTAACGTAGAGCTTCGAGTTTCTTGTGAGCGGGCAGTTCAAATTCCTCGTAACCAGCGTGAAATAAAAACGTTAATATCTTCGTTAGAGTTGGTTTCAGTGATTTTCGGTGCGCGAGTCATGTTTTACGTGAAATTCTGGTGAAGAAACATGTATCAGATTGCTTAAATTAGTACCTTGTCTGGTGGTCCATTGCAGAGCGATTTTCTCAGCAAGAATTAAAGGGAAAAATTAGCATATTGAAAATTCAATCAGACCGAAAATAAGAATTGTTTCTTGTTAAAAATGGCTATAAAATTGCGAATAAGTATGTAATTCACTCCTGACGTTAAAATCTGCGTAAAAATTCGCGCATTTAGGAACTTTTCTCATCATAATTATACTACGGCTAAGCCATAACGTCAAATGTTACATAATTGAGGAAGACATAATATAAAGTTAGGTCTTACAAAATTCCTGATTGTATGTATGATACCCGGGATATCTAAAAACCGGTCATTGCGGTTATAGGACTATTGCTCTTATTGGATCCGTCCAAAAATTCGTATTTTATTGGGAGAAATGTGGCAACACTCGAGAATTCATGCGTTGTTTCTCTCAAGCACGGAATATTTCTCTCGAGACGGCACCCCTAGGATCGAATTTTAAACGGAGTGGCAAATATTTGAGTCAGTTTTTATCTTCATCCTGGTAAACTTCGCTGTGAAATGAGTCGACGTAAATGCGATTGGCGAGAGCTGAAACTATCCACATTCTGCCAGTTCACAATGATCATCAGGAGCTTCATCAGCAAATGTTCGTCTCAAGTTGTTACTGCAAACTTTTGCCAGTTGAAAAATACGAGCGCTCGTCAAGACTTGATCATTTGCGGTCATTTTGTGCATCATTTGAGATGCCATCAAAGGAAACGGATGACGATGACGATGACAATGATGATGTTAAGGATACGACAGTATAGACATTTTCGATTCTTGGGTACTGGACTTATTAAGCAAGATTTGGTTGCAGAACTCCTTCATTGCCCCATGATACTCTACGCATTACCACCCTATTGGTTTCCATAATCCCGGAATAATAATGTTCCCTGAGCGAACCCGGCAGATTGGAATTCTAAGAAGCTTTTTCTGGCAATTATGTTTTTTGAACAGAAAACATCAAAACGTCATATGGTTTGATTTGAAATTTTGAGGCATTTTTTGCCTATAGACTTTTGGGAAAACTTCTTCATGCTCAGGCATCAATCACTCAATTTTAAGTTTTTGCGATGAAAGATTCCAGGTTTACGAGGATGGTTACATTTCTGTTCAGTCAGTTTAAAATTCATAAATACACAATAAAATAAGTGATACTTATGAATAACTTACGAGTTAGGTTCTTAATTGATTCCGAGCAACCGAGACGTCATGAAACTCACCTGAAACAATTAAAAATTCATGTCGATTAATAAAACTGTTAATTGGATAAAAAAAAATAAAAAAAAAAAAACTAATTAATTGAAAAGAGAACGTAAGTGATCTATGAAAATGACACGATAAGATTCACAGAGAGTGTGACAAACTTTGTAAGGCGTCTATACCTCCGTCAATTTTGTTTGTCCTGGTTGACGCGTAAGCGTACTTGTTTGATAATAGTCATTGGGCAATGGAATAAGGTGATCAAAACGTGAGTTAATAACGAAATTAACAGAGAAAACCATTTGCAAAAAGCTCTTTTTTTCACCGATTCATTCTTTCGGGGCACAAACGGGTATTTCAAATGTATCATATCGCCCAGCTCTTGCTGATTAGCGTTTGGAAGCTCAAATATCAAGTAAACACACTGCTGACCGCATATTCACTACTTACGTAGTACAGCTTCCTGCTTAGCCGCCCCCCCCCCCCCCTTCTTTAATTTTAGATGCAAAAGGGACATTTGAATCTAATTTTAATATCAACAATAAACACTCATCTTTCAGGCTGATTTGAGGGGATTTCAATTCCCTCGAGATGTTTCGTAATTGATGTTTCCATACACCATTTTACTTTCATTTCGATTTTGACCCCTGCAAAAAAATCCTTATTCCGACATATTTTCTAAAGACCGATCAATGTTTTGTACTGGAGGATTTGGGTTCGATCAGCGTAAATCGATCGGTGGAAAAAAAGGTGAACCGATCGACATATCCGTGAATCGATCGACGTATCCGTGAATCGATCGACATATTCGTGACTCGATCGAAAACCCCATGAATTGATCGAATTTTGTCGATGATTGGTTCATGTATTTATTCTTGGAGCGATTCATGTCGGTCGAATTGACACTGGGTCTTCTTAATGAAAGGTCGATCGAGTCGGTGGTAACCAAATCACGCCGATCGGCTCACGTTTTGGTTTTTCGATCGATTCATGTCGATCAAATGGACACCGGTTTTCTTTCTTTTTTTTTAACAAGCTTCATTAGTTAATCCCACGCTTACCACCAGCCACAGGATACCATTGCCTGAGACTATCAAACTCAGGTCTCCTGGCCGGGAATCGAACCCGGGACCTCTTGGTTATATGGTCAGCGATACAACCACTACACCACAGGAGGCCGACGCCATTTCTAACCATTTGTCGATCGAATCGGTGTCGACCTATTCACGATTTTATTTTTCTACGGATCCGTGTCGATCGAATCCACACCCTCCTATTTTTCCACGCGCGACAGCGCTGGTCAACCCGACCCGGTGACCAACCTCCGCGCTCCGGTCTGAACTTGTGACTCACGTGTCTGGACCCTCGACTCGCTCCGCGCGCCGGGCGGCATGTCTGGCAGTAGGCCGTTTTTGCAAGGGCGTTCACTCTCCGCTGAAAGTTGCATAATAACATTTTTCACTTTTAGACGTTTTCAAAGCAAGTTCCAAGTCGAGCGTGGGCAGAGGAAGCTGCAGCCACTGACCCGCGCAAGTCGTCGCGTCAGGCGACGCGCTTACCAAGTTGGCAACTTGACCGAAATAATAATGTCACGCTCAGACGAAAGGTGAACCGTGGGCAAGAGCACGACACTTGCACTGGCAAGACCGGTGCTCGGCATCGAGAAAGTGAGAGCGGAATCCTCTGAAATAAACCTGTGAGGCCCCGCACTCCGCACTCTGATTCTGTAACTTATCCCAGATGAGGCGATCGTATTCATTCCGGAGAATACATCAATGACCCATAATTGCGGACTGCATTTTGCAATTTGGAACTATAAATTCTGGCTCATCTGAAAAAACACTTATGTGCGTAAGGAAACTAATGGCACGTACGTTGTTTTTAAAACGGGCCAGAATATAGTACCAAATTGCAAAATGCAGTCCAATTGACCCAAGTGCGAAACCACGCGTCTTTGTTTGTGACGTTGCACTCTTCCTATCATACTTACTTTTTCACGGAAATAAAAGTGTCAGGGGTTATCCCCTAAAATTGTGGTACTACCCCAATTTGTTGGATGATATGGACATTTCTGATTAATTGTGGTAGTGCCGCAACTCAAGTTAGGGTAGTACCGCAACATTTGGGTTAGTTACCCAATTTATTGGGGTACTACCATAATGAATTGGGGTGCTACCATCATTAATTGGGGTACTACCACAATTAATTGGAAATGTCCATATCATCCAACAACCTTGTGCTTTTTTTCTTTCCGTGTTTCTTTGAAAAACCAATCAACGGAATTTCTTTAAAACTCCCTTGATTTTTCTCTGCTGTCAGCAGAATATTCTGTGTTTTCAAGCTATTAAAGTTGACTTGTTCTCTTCAAAAAAATATGATAAATCAGAGATTTTGAAAAACTACAATAAGGATACGTAATTTTGCACTTTAACCATCGATATATCGAAAGCCGATATCTCCTTCGCATTAGTTCAATATTTAGGTTTCTACTGTACTTTTTCGAGGGAGAAAAGCGTTTTAAAGCTTGACATTTACACAGATTATTCTGCTTATTGAAAAAAAAATCAAGGAAGTCCCTAATCAAATATATAGATCTGCTTTACCAGGAGGCGGAAGGATGTCTGCAACGTCGTAAACGGAAATATGTGGTTTTGCAACTTGTCTATCGATATTTGGACTATATTTTGCAATTAGGAACTATAAATCCCGGCCCGGTTTAAAAACAACGCATGTGCCATTAGTTTCCCTATGCACATACGTATTTTTTCAGTTGAGACAGAATTTATAACTCCAAATTGCAAAATGCAGTCCATTTGGGACACCCCACACTGGTTGTCGAAGCAGCGTCGAGCAGCAATCGGACTACATTTTGAAATTAAGGACTACAATTTCTGGCTTATCCGTAAAAACACTTATGTGCATTAGGAAACTAAGGGGACGTACGCTGTTTCTAAACTAAGCCAGAAGTTGTAATTCCTAATTTCAAAATGTATTCCAACTGAGCGTGGCTATTCTGCCGTGCTGAGGAAAATACCGCATGAAAATTCTGTTAATGCCAAAGTTCCTCTTTTAAATTCTAATAAACCGGAAATCATAGGACTAATTTCTTCGAAATTTAATCGAGAACTCCTGAAAATTCCAAGCAAAACCAGTCACATCTTTTCCCCAAAAAACATTCATAATCGTAGGAAATTTGGCAACATTCGAATTTTCATACAGCCTCCTTCCTAGGCGCGGCGAAGAGGTCTAACACTCCTGACGCGGTGTGCCGCTAACTGCCGATTTTTTAAAAAAATGTTCGTTGCATTTGAAAAAAATATCGATTAAAAACTGTTAATTTCATGTGTGTGTCGGGGTGGAGGGGAAGGGGTGTTCGAGGAAAATGTAAAGTAATATTCCGGGAAGGCACAGATTTGCATGCGGAATGTGCGACGAGAGGAGTCTAGAATATTACGTATTTTAGCGAGGCGCGCAGCAAGAAAATGAAGGCGCATCGCATGCGACTATTCGTGCTCGACGGACGCCCGGGTTGCAGACGTGGAGGAGTGAAGGCGCTCTGGCTTAAGAATCTGAGTTCGCTTGTGATTACGCCTATTCATTTTAAGTCAATGATGAAGGCGCGCGGCATGCGACTATTCGTACTCAACGGATGCCCTTATTGCATATGAGAAGGAGTGAAGGCGCTCTAACTTTCTTAGCGCCACGGCCTATGATGAACCACAAGAATTAAGAACTAGAATACATGATACACGATCGAATTTCACGCTGAATACGATTGACAAGAATCCTTTTATACTGAGAGGCAAGACAACACCCCCTCATGGAGTCACAAACGGGAATTAAGATTACACAAATTGAACGTTTTTCGAATCTTAGATCGCCCCTTCTCAAATTCCTTTCTCCGTCCCTTCTCTCATTCCATTTGTTCCTTGTCAAACCCGTAATTCCCCGGTCCATTCCGGATTATAATCTTTGCAATTGGTGAAAATATAATCTTTATTCCCGTTTGTGACACCGTGGAGGCCTAAAATATTGTAACCAATTAGAAATGGATTCACATTGTCTTGCTCTCAGTATAAAGGGACTCTACGATTGACCAGTGCAAATGTGTGTTTCCCTGACTGACGAAAGCAAGGTGGAAGAAACCAAAGGGTGTCATTACCACGGTGGATGACATCATAGATCGAATTTTTCAAAGAGCGATACCTCGGTTGATATTGAACGTAGGAAGTTGCTGTTTGGACTGATCACATTATTTTTAGCTAATCTACAAGAATCAAACATCAAAACGCGATTCTGTGACCAGCGCAACTGACTCATTCTCGTCTTTGAACACCCTGTATAAAATGGAAGAACCGCATGAAACTATGGTTGTAGCAGACTAGGCGAGGGCAAGGCAAAGCATAAAGGGGGAGGGGGTCTGATCAGATTAAATCGTTTTTGATCCTCTTCACCGATCTTCCTACTTTACGGTCAGCTATGCTCGGTAATGATGATAGCGACCGTTCGTTGTTCGTTCGTTGCCGCTCCGCTCGGAGCCGCGTGCATAATATCAAGCCATACAACGGCGAAAAAAAGAACTCTTCTATTCCCCGGGAGAATTCGCCGCGATACCGCGACGGTAAAAATACACGTGAACTACATTTTGTGATGACGAACCTCTACTTCTGGCTCATCTGTAAAATCATCATCTCAACAACAGTAGTAGATCAGCATGAGATCAGATAGTAACATCATAACAACAGTATAGATAATAATATCAGACTAGTTAATTTGTGATTTTTATGTGTATGTGATTTTATGTTCCTTAGATCTAGTGATTTCTAGACTTTTCGAAATTCATAATACACACAGATTTTTTTATGTAAAACACCTATCTCATACACTGGAAAAAAAGATTGGTAAAATTTACCATTCCTTCACGCTGTGTGAAATACAAGGTAATTCAAAGTCGATTCTGCCAGAGGAATTGTCACCTGTACCAGTATATAGTAACGTTTACCTTTCTTCTGGCAGAATTGACTCTGAATTGACGCTGTGTGAAATACAGCGTGAAGGAATGGTAAATTCTACCATTTTTTTTTTCAATGTAGGGACAAGTGGCGTGGCGTGCTTTGCGATACATCGATTGATTTGCCATTTAAACCTACGAAAAAGGATCGATAACAGGATGTTCGCAACGAAAACCTTATTAATCGATTCTTCATCATGGCTTCAAATGGGGGAAATATCGGTAATCGACCATTCATGCCTCGCCACTGATAGGGACAAAAATCGTTGTTCCCCTCAAGAAAAGATGTAAATCCATTTCATTTGCTAAATTTTCCCCCGCAAATTGCATATTAATCGGAAGAATCTTGGGCATTTATAACTGAAAATTTCACTGGTTTTTCCTCACATTTCCTTATAAAATCAGAGGAATTTCGGAAACAAATAGCGCAAGCACAGTTTGGTAAAATACAAGAATTGTTCGAGTCAATGGGCCTGTTGCATGCAAGAGATACAGCCGTGCGAATAGACTTTTTAGAGGTTAAATGACACGAAAATTACGATGGTCACATTAAAAAAGTCTGAAATACACTCCTCACTGCGCAATTTGCGTTGTTAGGAACGCGCTTTTTCAAATTTCCCGCGTCTGGGGGCAGTTTTCTAACGGCAACTCGCGGCTATTTCCGGTCAACTAAAACTGACAACATAACCTAAAAATCGGAGCTCGTGATATCGTGAAATGAAACGTAGAAGGATTGCATTGGATATTTAAAAGTTGATCGATTTCGTTACCACATAAAGCGTACATGGACCACTATAAGAGATCACGTTGAGTTTGTAAACAAACTGAAGGAAAAAATAACAACAACAACAACGACTCGGCATCTTCCGGAAATCACCGAGCCCGCCGTTTGCTCGTTTCCGGTGATTAGAAAACTGCCCCCGGACGCGGGAAATTTGAAAAAGCGCGTTCCTAACAACGCAAATTGCGCAGTAAGGAGTGTATTTCAGACTTTTTTAATGAGACCATCGTAATTTTCGTGTCATTTAACCCCTAAAAAATCTATTCGCGCGGCTGTATCTCTTGCATGCAACAGGCCCATTTGGCAACCTTGGAATGGAGTTATGTTCTTTCGTCCGGAAGACGACGAAATGCCACAGACCAGCGTTTTTTCTAATCGAATCGACGCCTGCTAAAAGAGCATAAGTCCAAAAACTCATGAGCCCTAGCGACCTGCGTAATCAACAAAAGCCAGGGCTCATGAATTCTTGAACTTACGCCCTTTTAGCAGGCATCGATTCGAATGAGACAAAAATAGTAGTTTCTAATTGCCGTCCACGGGATGTATAAGGCAAATTGTCAGATAGACTGCATTTTGCGAGAAGGATCTAACTTTTTCGGCGATATCGAAGAAATGTTGTTGAAATACTGATTTCACTTGAAATACCTTTTTTTTTCGAAAAACGGAGAGACGTACATTATTTTTAACAATTCCTTCCCAAAGAGTCTATTTTGCAAATCTTAAAATGTAAGTGACAGTACACAAAAACGAAACTGAACCATTCGATTCCACCAATCGAATCCAAAATTTGGCGTTCGCATACTTTCAGCTTTATTTTATGGTTTACAAAATAGGTTCTGTACCTTTGGGAAAAAACAGTAAAAATTTACCTTCAGGCGTAATGGGTCCGCTTATTGCCGATAACTCAAAATGAGCCTAGCAATTTAGCAAAATTAGTTCGATGCACTATGTTTATTCGCCTCTGGTGTTTACTTATCTTATAAAACAACGCATGTGTCGTTCGTTTCCCCCGCAAATAAGAGGTTTCATAGACGAACCAGAGAAAGTAAGTCCTTTTATGACTGATGCCAGGGAAGTTGGTCAAATTCTCAAATTTCACAAGGCTCTGCATCCTTTCTGATAGACAGCTCTTGATTTATCAAAATTTGGTCGGAAGCATCAATGCTTTCAATCAGTTGCTCTTGAATTTTATTGTACATCGTGTTCTTCATCAATTTAAGTATCAAAGTTGTGAAAACCCTAATTGAAGACAAATTATTGCAAAATTTTGAATTGATGCTCATTCAACTGTTTGAATACTCAAGCATTGAAACTTGAACATTGAACACTGGAAAAAAAAAGTTGCTTGAATCTAGAGTCCAGACTCTCAATACAATTGGCAATACAAAATACTATGGATTCAATCCGATTTTTCCTTGAATCGAAAAGCCGAGCCTCTTGATTAAGGCGGATTTTCTTCTAATTTAAGCGAAAAGTCCGATTGAATCAAGAGTTTTTTTTCTTGTCAATATTTTTAAGAGTCCGGACTCTAGATCCAAGCGACTTTTTTCCAGTGAACTTGTAGAGGCATCTTCAATTGGCATTTAGGGCGCATTCTTCATACAAACCTAGAATAATAGACTACTCTTATTTCAATCTTGTGGGGGAGAATAATTAACTATTTGCCTAGGCACGGGCAAACAATTTAAAAACAATGTCTCGTTTGATTATTAGCCTGCGACAGACATTTCTTTTGGTTCCTAATTTGCGTTCAGTGTCAACACCTATGTGTCCAATATTTTCTTAACACTAAATGCATCAATTAAATTACGAAGCATTCGATCTCTTGTGCAATTCACTGCTTTGATCCAATTAAAAGGTGGGAAATAACATAGGTTTGACTCATCTTCAGATATACAAAGAGTGCAGATTATACAAAGAGTAATTAATTAAAGAATTGATTACAGCGTGTGTGAAGTCACTCATAATTAACTGGAATTACAAAGAGAAACATCAGACTGGCTACTGACTCAAAATGATAAGATCTAGAGCCTTATCTGATAAAAACTAATGCTCCTTCATGGAGTTATTAAACTTGAATGAAATTAAAGCAGACAAAGCCTTATCAAAAGAAAATACAGCTTAATGATCAAACTAACTAATGTGCATTTGTAAACCTCCAATAGGTCTGCGACAGACATTAGAGTGACTCCAACTCCATGGCGTGGCGGGCTCTGCGATATATCGATTGATGATGCAATTTTTCGAGTTCAGTTCGAAAAATTGCATCTTGATGCGTTCCAAGTGACACATTTCAGGTGAACAATAGTGGTTTATCTTGTGCAAGTACACCAGAGGTAGGATAGACTCATATCAGCGTGATCGCTGGATGCACCTGTCTTATCAGCCACCTCAAAGTTGGAAGTGGATGTTGGTCATTTCTCGTTCGCTGACAAAATCGCCGCACGGCGCAAACACGTCTCCGTAAAATTGACGCTGTGCGAAAACTAATAAATATTTTTTCAAAAACTAAAAAGGTGTGTACTCGTGAGAGTATAAGCTTTCAAACGAACCTAAGTTTAGCTCGTTTGGACCATTTTTCAGCCCTTTTCAAACATTTTTTTTTAATTAAAAAAATCGCCATGCGACGCAAACACGTCTCCGTAAAATTGACACTGTGCAAAAACCAATTGATATTTTTTCAAAAACTAAAAACGAGTGTACCCGTGAGAGTATAAGCTTTCAAACGAGCCTAAGTTTAGCTCGTTTGGACCATTTTTCAGCCCAGGGCGGCACCAGTCCGGGAACTTTTTGACCACACCTCGTACTGTAGAATGCGGCAAAGTCGCTAACTCATTTTTGCCAAAATTGTCAGTTGAGCGGTATTGTTCGTTAGCCCTCGATATACTGCAATACTGCATGAGGCAAAAACTATGGACTATGCACGAAGAGGAAGCTGATGGATCGTATTCGATACATCGAACAGGTGGGATCGTATCAATATCGATTTGTTCAACATGTAAACATTGCCTCATAAGTCAATCGAGTTTTCGGAGGGAACCGGTTTCTTGTGATAGATTCTTGATACTTCGTGAGTACAAAATGGGAATGAGAGTGCGATTGAGTCGGCTGCCGGATGATGACCAGTGTGGGTCGAAACGGAACATAATTTAATACAAATTTACTCTGACTAGTGTGTGACTTTTTATTATTTTAACAGGGTGTCTAGTTTTATTTCATTTCGGGAAATCCTAATGGAATCCTGATTTCATAATTTTTCCAAATCCTGATAGAATCCTGATTTTTTGCGGAGCAAAATTACGGAGAAAAATATCACCTAAGGCGAATGTAACTTCATAAAAAAATCCGATTGGACGGCCGACTTTTCCCAAATCCTGATGAAATCGGGATTAAATCCTGATTGACCTCAAATCCTGATAGAATCGGGAAAATCGAGAAAAACCTGATGCTCGCAACCCTGTTTAACATTTTACGAGTTTAATAAAAAATTTTTGTTGATTATGTTTGAAGAGTGAAATTGTTAGGAATTTTCTCATTTTCAGCTTAATTACCAGCTTAAATCCTAAAATTTTCGTTTGAGGTTAAGTTCTATTATTTTGAAGCAAACGATACATGGAACCACTATGGAATAGAGCTGTGCGTGAGCGGGAGCTTCCGTTTCGTCTCATTCCGCGCACTTAAATCGGTTAAATCTGACGGGTTGGCTCGTTGCTCGTAGCGGAGTTAGTCGGGCGGCTCCAACGGTACAGCGGGCATCGCTCAATGCGCCTCGAAATTACTGGCTCAGAAAATATTCCAGAAAAATAAATATGGAACGGAGGAAGGCGCGAGCCGCCACGAAAGAGAGGCCCTCGCCCTTCGCACGTCTCCACGTCCGACGTCAGCGTTGCGGCGGGTAACGACGACGATGTGACGTCTCCACGTCAGAACTCCCCGGCTTGTTGGACACCACCGCACCGTTGCGGCCACGTTTTGGATCAACGTTCAACACGAAAATACCGACCGGCTCGCCCGAGGGTATTATGAAATGTGCGTATGGTCCTCCTTGGGTTAGGACCATCTATATAGCCATTCTTTTACACTTCACTGGAAAAAAAACACATTGGATCTAGAGTCCAGACTCTTAAAAACATCGACAAGAAAAAGTACTCTTGATTCGATCAGAATCTAGCTTAAATCAAGAACCAAGCCTCTTAATTAAAGCGGATTTCGTTTTGATTCAAGCAAAAATCCGATTGAATCAAGAGAATTTTTTCCTGTCAATGTTTTCAAGAGTCTAGACTCTAGATCAAATGTGTTTTTTTTTAGTACTGTTTGAAAAATTGTCCTGATCTGAACAGGATGAACCAAGACAAGATGCGAATTGAAGCATTCTAATATACATGTTTTCCTACACAATTTCACACAGAATACAATAAGTATGTTGCACGCAAGAGACCAGGCCAGCGGCCAGGCTCAGGCTGGCCATTAGGCTAATCTGCCAATGGCAGCTACGCGTCCCACTGACAGATAGCAGAATAAGAAGAGAAAAAGAAAATTCGACCCAGAATATAGGCGGAAAATGTTTTAAATAAACGGGAGAAGAGAGAATAGGAGTAAAGAAAGGTGCTCGTAAGCATGATAGTGGTGAACAAAGGCCCAGGAACTACTTTCTGAAGCGGGAACACTTTTCTGTAAAATGTTCACCTTTTTGATGACATACAGGCGCGTTTTCCTTCTTCATCCGCTATATGTAACTTCCTTAGAAGCGATGGTCGATTCTATTTTTAGACGTATGCACCCTTAGTAGAGCTCTTGAGAGATCTTTAAACATATTTATTCCTTTTCAAAATGACTATTGATTTGGACATACCATAGCATACCTCGGGCAAATTTAGCCTTAATTTATCTCAAATTTCAAAAATAAGAGACATCTAAACGCGACACAACACTGTTTGCACAAGATGGATGTCCAAATTGCATATGGAAAATGAGAGGGGCGATGGCGTGAGTCGTAAACTCGCAATTTTAAATACTCTGCTCCATGCTACTAGTGAGATGCGGGAGAGGAGTTAAAAAACGAGGCCTGAATACATCTCTCCTATCTTAGGCTGTGTTACTCACGTAGTGCTTGAAACACCACTACAAATAATCCAAACGGAAACCAACACAATATGAAAATAGAACGAGGGAAAAGATGCGCCTTTACGACGGCGCGGAGATACAACTATTCGTACTTGATGGATGTCCGTGCTGTATCTGAAAAATTGAAGGCGCCATGACGCGAAGCGTGAGCTCTCAGTACTTATGTGGTATATGTTGTCAGTGAGGTGTTGCTTCGATTTGGGAGAAAAGTTAAAAAACGAAGCCCCAGTACATCTCTCTTATATTTGGCTGTGTTACTCACCTAGTGCTTGAAACACCACTACAAATAATCCAAACGGAAACCAACACAATATGAAAATAGAACGAGGGAAAAGATGCGCCTTCACGACGGCGCGGAGATACAACTATTCGTACTTGATGGATGTCCGTGCTGTATCTGAAAAATTGAAGGCGCCATGACGCGAAGCGTGAGCTCTCAATGCTCTGCCACATGTTCTCAATGAGGTGTCGCTTCGATTTGGGAGAAAAGTGAAGAGAGGAGCCCCGAATACGTCTCTCTTGACTTTGGCTGTGTTGATACTCGATTCTTTCTTTTTTTTTTTTCAGGTTCATGTCTGATTCTTCTTTAGGATGGATTTGCAATGGATTCTTAAGTTCGTGTAAGCCGCAGCACTGGCTTCGGTTCTTTTGGAAATGAGGGTGCTTGAATGCGGCTAGTGGATTTACTTCTTGGTTTTCTTTAAATGTTAAATTAACCTTTATATACACAACAAACACCAAAATTAATTAAAATAATTAAAAACGAAAAATCGTAAAAAAAATGTTATTTGTTCTCTACACAGCCGAAGATGGGAGAGATGTATTCGGGCTTCGTTTTTTAACTTTTCTCCCAAATCGAAGCAACACCTCACTAACAACATATACCACATAAGTACTGAGAGCTCACGCTTCGCGTCATGGCGCCTTCAATTTTTCAGATACAGCACGGACATCCATCAAGTACGAATAGTTGTATCTCCGCGCCGTCGTAAAGGCGCATCTTTTCCCTCGTTCTATTTTCATATTATGTTGGTTTCCGTTTGGATTATTTGTAGTGGAGTTTCAAGCACTACGTGAGTAACACAGCCTAAGATAGGAGAGATGTATTCAGGCCTCGTTTTTTAACTCTTAGTTAACCGCATCTCTTTAGTAGCATGGAGTAGAGTAATGCGAGTTCACGACTCACGCCATCGCCTCTCTCATTTTGCATGTGCAATTTGGACATCCATCTTGCGCAAATAGTGTTTTATCGCGTTTAGATGTCTCTTATTTTTGAAATTTGAGATAAATTAAGGCTAAGTTTGCCCAAGATATGCTTTGGTATGTCCAAATCAATAGTCATTTTGAAAAGGAATTAATATGTTTAAGGCCGCTCAAGAGCTCTACGAAGGGTGCATACGTCTAAAAATCAAATCGACCATCGCTTCTAGGGAAGTTACATATAGCGGATGAAGAAGGAAAAAGCGCCTGTATGTCATCAAAAAGGTGAACATTCTACAGAAAAGTGTTTTCTGCATTCACCAAAATTAGACTAAAAAATAAAATAAATGGGAGATGAGGGTTTCTATTTCCACCGAAACTCTTTCAAACCGTATAGGAGTCAATGGTGGTTACTTCAATACCGACAAAAAATGGAAGGATCAAAAATACGGCAGAGTTTCTATTTTGAGTGAGGGAATATCGGGATAGCAAGGAGAAGAGTATGTCCTAAGAGTCGGTGATGACTGATATGGTTTGGTTTGCCTTGCGTCATTTGGGAGACATGCACGCTGCACTTTTCATCTCGTGCGACGTGCCCATCAGTGGCGTGCCGCTTTACGATAAATCGATCCATCTGCCATTTAAACCTATGGAAAAGGATCGATAAGCGGGGTGTTCTCAACCAACACCTTAATAATCGATTCTATCTCACATCTTCAAATGGAGAAATATCGATAATCGATCACTCACGCCTCGCCACTGGCACGCATACGAACGTAATAAAATATGTTCAACTTGAGCACTCCCCTCCTTATATTTTTCTTCATGTAAGCTTTGTATTTTACATGGGTTGGTGCGACCTATCAACAAGTCGGTAAACTTCCCTGTCATCGCTAGATAATGTATAGACAATGCTTACACATACTTGTTTACTTCGCTTCTGCTTACAACTCGCGTGCTGAAAGCAAAGTAAAGGATGCAACTATATCACCTCCCAAGTGAGTAAAATTGCATAACCATTCAAATGAAGGCGCACTCGATGTCATACTCCTAGTTACGTGAAATCGAAGGTTCCTCTTAACATTGGGCCTAATAATTAATGAGTGAAGAGTAATGAAAGGAGAACAGTGAGTGTCGAAAAAGAATTCGAGTAGAATTCCACTGAGAGAAGTACCACGAACATGCGTCACTATTGCTGCTTTAAAGGTCATTCTTATAAAAACGAGTTTCTGGGTGTAGGATATACGAAAATGCGGGTAAGAGATCAAAAAGCTCCTTCAGTACGGGAGGTAAGCCTTAGGAGCGACTTAAAAGTCTAAAAAAATTAATGTAAAATGTGGTTGCTCTGTTAATGAGTTCAACTATGAGGATTTATGATGGCTAAGTTGGACTTCATTTTGAAATTATGTATGTATGTATGAGCCGCTTTTACGGCGCACTAGGGCGCTCTGCGACGCCTATTCTCCACAGGAATCTGTCATGGTAGAGATCCTCCGGAAGCTGGCATCTCTCCATCTCTTCACGGATGCCCTCTACCCACCGTTTGGCTGGACGCCCTCTCCGTCGCCTACCTGGGGGGACCCACTCCAACACCTTCTTCGGCAACCTGGTATCAGCCATTCTCTGCACATGCCCATACCATACCAATTGCTTGGTCATGATATCGTGCACAACATTTTGAAATTAGAAACTGCAATTTCTTGCTCATTCGTAAAAAACGATTTTGTGCATAGGGAAAATATTGGTATATACGCTGTTTCTTAATCGAGGCAGAAATTGTACTTCTTAATTGCAAACTGAAGTCACATTATACATCGACCGCAATCAAACTCATATTTCACGAGAGTTCCCATTCTTCACACTAAACGAATCTATCTCAGTTCAAAATTATCAAAGAAAGACATTTACCTTTAATCCTAGAGGACAAAAACCTCTTCGGCAGGCGAAAAGAAACAATCTCTACGAGTCACTTCCACCAAAGAACGTTTTGCGACACTCACGCACTTCAAAACGCCAATTGGGTATGCACTTTGGACGCACTTATAGTTTAAGAAACGAAACGCGGTCAAAGAATATAAAAACGTACATTTTAAACCGATTCAAAAATAATTAAAGGTAGTAAATTGGCAATCTTTCACAAAAGGAGTAGGTGTAACACTAAAAACAACTCCTGTCATTAACCTGTCTCATTGCACAAAAGTTTGTAAACCCCGATGATGCATACGTGGGCCTCCACGGCTACTGCCACTGAGGATTTCACAAATCTTCACAAGCGACGGATGTACAGATAAGGAAATTCTTGTCGAGTGAAGTCAAAATCACAAGAGCATGAACTTCCGGCCCTAAATGAGGATTAAAATTGCACAGAGGCTCTTTAATTCTTAACCTTTTGAACACACGACAGTCAAAAGAATCGTAAACGTCCTTTAATGATTTGACGCCATGGTTGGTGTGAATTATGCTAACCAGTTTACTGCAAAGTTTATCATATTAAACACTGCTTGGTGCACAGATTGATCAAGACGCCTCTCATCAATCATCAATTGACGAAGTTTTGTAATGAAAATTATCACAATGATCGCGAGCTGAACCAAATATTTTGTTCCTGTGCTGTCTTAAAGGAAAGGATCTTGCAATCTTCATATTTTCAGCCCTCAAGATCAATGCATCTCTTCGACTAGCTCCGCGCTTCATTAATTTTAAGCGTGGTATTTAAAAGTCTAAAACTTTCTTACTTTCTGACATTTCTCTCTTTTACTTTGATCCTTTTTTGCAGCGCCAAGATAGGGTGGACCCAGGACTTAAAAAACAAAATAGTCTACAAGAGGGGGGAAAAAGAAATTCTCGGTTTTTATATCCGAGTCCAAATGAATTGCCCTCCAAATAAATGAAAAGAGCAGATATTTTAAAAACTCGCGATTATCATACGCGGTTTTAAAGCTTGGCCATCCATATCTTCTCCTATTCTGCCGTGCTAAGGAAAAACGTCGTAGGAACATTCGAGAGTTGCCAGATTTTCTTTGATAAAATGTTTATATTTTAGGAAAGCTATGAACATTTTTCCTCGAAATTTTCAGGCGCTTTAGATGAAATGGCGAACAAAATTACCTGAAAAATTGGGAGGAATATATTCATAGGTTTACCAGGCAATTCCTGTTTTATCGGAGGACATTTGGCAACGCCTGAAGGTTCATACATCGTTTTTCCTTAGCACGGCAGTATTAGACATGGGTTCAAGCAAAACGTCACGACACATAAAGAACGATGTGAGTATAAGTTTCCTGAAATCCATTTTTTCCTCATTTTGGGGTCCACGTGTACTGCGTTCTTGACATTCCCTTGCTTTCTCGAACAGGGTTTCTTTACCTTCAATTTTTCCAGCTATCTCTTAATTTTTACCTATGTTACCGATCCTACATAAATCCAACTCAATAAACATCTACAGTACGGAAAAACGGTTTAGCGCTCATGCCAAGGGGGGCAAGTTAAATATGATTGCCTGGATTTTGTATACACGTACCAGCTCTGCTCTAATCAGTGTCTACAATGAAGTCTGAGTCAATACAAAGTGAATGAAACAACACAAAAGTTCGATTATCATGAGAAAAGAAACACAAAATAACCCAAGATTATAGTTGATTCTGCGGTTCTTCGGTTGCTTTTAGTGTTGGACTCGACGCGAATGGCACCAAAATCAACACAAAATTTGGATTGGCTTGCCGGTCACTTCCTACGGTTAACCTTGTGTAACACAAGATCACAAATACTTTTCTCATCAGAGTAGTCCAACGAGAGAGGTTGGTACCTATCCGAAATCTAGGTGATGTCATTCAAAGACCCAGTCCGAGAACATTCCTTCCAAGAGGATAAAGTATTATGAGTCAATTGAGGAACTTGGAGAACAAGGCGCACAAGTGTACTTTTTGAAAAAATTGAGATATTCATGAACTCAACTAAAACTAAGAAAGTGTATTCTATGAAAGATTCACGACTAAAATCCAACTTTAAAGCATAAAAATTGAGTTTAAACTTCCTTTTTGCCATAGGGCTCCATGTAATTTTGGAACTTGGAACACTCATTTCTTGAAATAGCAAAAACTACATTAATGCCCCTCGTCCTCCAAGTCCTTCAATTATTTCTAGTCCGTCTCATACTGCCGTGCTAAGGTAGAACGCCGTATGCGACTCCAGGCGTTGCCAAACTTCCTAAGATAACTCAATGATTTTCAGGAAAGGTTCTGAATATTTTTCTTCCAATTTCTCAGGTAATTTTCTTTAGGATATGGCTTGAATTTTCTGAAAATTTCAAGGGAGAGTATTCATAACTTTCCTCAATAATAAACATTTCTTCAGAGGAAATGTTGCCACTCTCGAAAGTTTATATGGCGTGCTTCCTTAGCACGGGAGCATGGGCCATTGATAGAGGATTCATAAAATCAATCTTGTAGCTACACGGAGAAAAAAACTTCGCGCCCCGAAGTTGAAGTCATATGGATCTCTGAAGTTTTCGGATTACGTGTCTAAAAACGTGGGGTCGAGCTGCCGAAGTTCGGGCAGACATCGAGGCACTTCGGTATGTACCGCAGTACTTCAGATTAGAGTACCTATATTAAGAGAGTATGGCCACTGGGTCCCATGGAGAGGCTTAGGACCCAAAAATGGCGGTCCTTTGTTTTGGTTTTTGTGGATGGGAGGGGGGTCATTGCCAACTTTTGACGGTTACCATTAACCGTACTTGCTGCCAACCTTACTACATTCAAGATAATTTTCTCAAAAATTGCACACGATTAGTCTTAAAATATGTAAAGAAGTCGCAAGAGTGCATTTGAGTAAATTTCTCGTTACGATAAGCAAAGAAAACTACATTTTGAGTCATTTTGCATTACATTAATTTATGGCGTCCGCCATTTTTGGGTCCTAAGGGCTCCATTTAGCCTAAGATGGCTGAGCCAATCAGAGGTGGTAACCCCAGTGGCCATACTCTCTCAATATAGGTACTCTACTTCAGATGGGTGACTCGAACCCTTTGGTATGTATCGAAGTACTTCAGATGTCTGACCCGAACTTCGGCAGCTCGACCTCAAGTTTTTAGATACGCAATCCGAAAACTTAAGAGATCCATATCGACGGTGAAACTACCAAACCACGTATCTCGTTTGCGGTGTTTAAAAATCTACGCTCGCATTTTATTTTTTTGAAGTAGACCAAATCAATATCATTCCTTGAAATTTTCACAGAATTTTCTCCGCACGAAGAGGAAAAATCACAGAAATTTTCAAGACTGGACGTTCATTAGTTTTTCATTTAAAAAATAAAGTATGACGGGAAGTCTGCGACGTCGCAAACCGAGATACGTGGTTTGGTAGTTTCACCGTCGATATGACCTCAACTTCGGGTTCCACGCCCGACGTTTTTTTCTCCGCGTAAAAAAAAACTAAAAGTTGTTGCGTGCCGTTTCAATTTTACCAATATTCACACGAAAGGCTCAGCTCTCATTAAGTAAGAAAATCCATTGGCGCGAGGCGTGCGCTTGGCGATTTTTTCGCAAAAACCAATTCGCTTTCGAACTCGTATCACACACGGGGGACACTTTGGCTCCGGGTGCCGGGGGGTGGGGGTTGAGGGGGTAGAACTAGGTGTGCTGATTTACGGCGGGACGTTGCCGGAAGAGCCAGACGCGACTAAAAATACCCGGACGCGACTCGGACGTCGGATTCGCGGTTGGCGGGAATCGGCGGCGGAGGCAAGACGTGCTGCGTGCCGCGCGCCGCTAATAACACTGGAGACGATCCAAACGGAACCCATGCCATGCCGTCCCGCCACGGCTCCTTGACCGCACAAACCGCCGAGCTACCGGCGGCGCAGCGCCCCGCCCCGCCACGCGACTCGCCGCCGCCCCCGCGACACCCGCCGCAAGAGGATTCACTTTTACATCCGCGGATCCAGCAATTTAGCAACACTGTCGGAGGGTATGGATTCGATCGACATGAATCGATCAAAAAATGAAAATGTGAATCGATCGACACCGATTCGATCGACTAATTATTAAAAACCCGGTGTCGATTCGATCGACATGAATGGATCGGAAAATGAAAACGTGAATCGATCGACACCGATTTCGTCGACAAAATTCGATTGATTCACGGGTTTGTCGATCGAGTCACGTATTTTTCGATCGATTCACGGCATTTGTCGATCTACCCACAGGTTTATTGATCGAGCCACGTTTATATTTTTCGATCCATTCATGTCGATCGACTTGACACGGGTGTTTTTAAAATAACTGTCGATCGAAGCGGTGTCGATTGATTCATGTCGATCGATTAACGTTTTCATTTTTCGATCGATTCACGTCGATCGAATCAACGACATTCCTCACAAAAACATGTTTTATTTGAGGGAATTTGGCAACTCTCGGATGTTCATACGGCGTTCTTGCTTAGCACGACAGAATCCTCCTCGGTGGTCCAACTCCGCAGCATCGTTGATCCTCCCTGACGCAACAGTCTGTCATTGCCGTCGCATCGAGGCATACACAGGAGGGGTGAGCGTTAAGGGTAGCGGGTGGTAGGGGTGGCGGATGAGGGTTTATCTCGGTGACGAAGCAACACGTTGGACGCTGACTCGTCGTCGGGGATGCATAAACAGGGAGTTATCTATTTATGGGATACCACCCCCACTCCCATCTCTCGACGCCATCCTGCCGAGCGCCCAGCGTGGTATGCAACCACCGCTCCAACGCGACCACCCTTCCGCTATTTCGAGTCTGCGTTCAGACGAGCAAAAAACGACGACAACCGCACTCACGCACTGCTATGCTGCGAAAAAACGTCGTACGGGCATTTGGTTGTTGCCAAATTTTCCCAGATTACGGAGGGAAGAGTTTCCTTGGATTTCAAGATTCCCGGACTTTTCAGGGGGTTTTGAAAAAGAAATTCCCTGACTTTATAAAGGTGTTTTTTTTTTTTTGTTTTTTTTTTTTGTTTTTTTTTGACGTTGTACGCCGTTTTCTCCAATCAGGGTTTTGCCACAAAATTTAGAATCAAAATTCCCTGACATTTCCCTGATTTCCCTGACACATTTGGTGAAATTCCCCAGCAATTGAAGGTATGCCAGATGGTAAAGAAACATAATTAGAAATAGTTTTCGGGCAAATTTTTTGTCGAAAATGCCAAACCCATTTTAAAAGCAAATAAGGTGACTTGATAATTTTTCCCTGGCATTTTCGTCATTTTCCCAGAAATTTCCCGGATTTCCCTGACTTTTTAAAGTTGCCTGACACTTCCCAGTTTTCCCCGCATTCCCTGACTACGGCAGCCCTGTCCAATGAGCGACATATCCCGAAAAAATTAGACTTAGAAACTTGACGTTTGAACGGATTTTATTATTATTTGCCCATCTATATGCTTAAACCATCAAAACAAAATTATGCGAAAAGCGCAACCTACCCATTAAACGGACGTATTCGTGCTAAAAAGAACCGAAGTCGGGTGGGAAAGAAGGAGTGGGCTCGTTAGTTGAGGGTTGTATGAATGAATGGGAATGAAAAAGCGCCAGTGACGTCAGCGTCGACGACGGAGACGTACGACGCGCTTTAACTCATGAGCCCTGCCCACAATGCTCTTGTTACATGCCCAGGGCTCATGAGTTAGCGTATTTTGGCGCTTAGTTCCTATTCATTTAATGTCAATTCCCACTTTTCCATTTTGCCAAAAGGAATCACACCCACGCTTACATTGTTTCTTATTCAGCTTTTACGAGCATACCCTGTGTTTCCTACACGTCTCTGATTCCTTTGAGCATAAATAAGTCCAAATGAAAGTGAACTGCTCTCTGTTTGAATTTCTGTCGAGTCGACTAATTCGTCGCTCGGTTGACATAAGGGCGTAACTGCACTCTGCAATGAACCTTATCCTCTACACAATTCAATGCTTTTCCGGGCTCATCTCAATGTATAGTTATGCCCTTATCTCAGCCAAGCGAAGAATTGTAAGTTAAGAGGAAAGCGAGGGACTCCATCGGGGTAAGTGAAAATTTGGACAAGGCGAGAGGGTAATTAGTAATCAAGGCGGGAAGTAATTGGACGATGGCCAACCACATCCAGCGACCAAGCTCATTATTTCAGTGCAAATCCGCCGGAATCTACGAGCGATTTCCTGGAAGGAAAAATTTCAGCATCGCACACTTCGGCTCTAAGTCAGCAGTGGCGTGGCGTGAATGATCGATTTTCGATATCTCTACATTTGAAGGTGTATTAAAGAATCGATTATCAATGTGTTCGTTGCGAACACCTTGATAATCGATCTTTTTCCACAAATGCAAATGGCAAATCAATCGATATATCGCAAAGTACGCCACGCCACTGAAAGTCAGGCAAGTGCAGGAAACCATCTTGCGAGAGAGAGTGCTTCAGAATTTTCGAGCTATGCAAGTTCACGGATGTAGAACTCTACCACGTCGAAAATAACTTAAGTCAAATGAGGGTTCGGGTTTAAAAACCACATTTATTATAGGCTAAAACAATTTTTAAAAAACTCACCACTTTCACAACAGATTTTTTAGTCAATTTTTTTAAGAATTGTTTTGGTCTTAACTAACACTTTTACTGTTTGTTTTAAGATTTTATCACCATATTCATTTTCGGTATGGCATTGATAGAAAAAAAATTCGGGGTTCTAAATCTTTAGGGTCATATTTTGGGTCGATTACGTTGAATATTGATTCATTTTAGGTCACTTTTAAGAAAAACTATTTTCATACTTCCTGGATGACTAGTTTCCCCTGAGATTTGGCTGTGATGAGCCCATGGTCCATTTTTGCCGACGCTGCCATAAAAATTTCAAAAAAATTTGCATCTATTTCTCGGATAGTTGTGGTGGGTTGCATACGTAGCCCCACAGATGAAATCTCATTTCGCAGTGTCTAGCCATGAAAACAGGGGGCGAAGTTCCTAGTTTTGGACTTGCTCCAAAACATGAGGGTCCTCGGACAAGACCATCCGAAGTGGCAACTCCAGACCACATACATATTAATTTCCAAGGCCAAGGCCCGCGACGCATGGCTCATCCTTTCACTGCCACTTTCGTCCCCCCCTCCCCCCCGCCATGCTCCTCCCTTCCCGCACTTCGGGCCACCCCTTGCACTTCATTCATGATTAAAAACGGGAGACGGAGAGATAAGTCACATCTATTTTGTGCGGGCACGCGGATATCCTCCCAACGCGGCGGGGGCAGCCCTGAGTTGCCAAAGAAGGTCTCAACCCCGCTCCCTCCATCACCCTTCGGGCGATTCCTCCAGTTTGCCACCTAGCTTCAATCCAGGGACAAGTGGGCTGTATTTTGCAATAAGAAACTAGTATTTGGATGTATTTGAATCAGTGAGTTCGAAAACACACCATTTTCACCTTTTTACGGTTTCGTAACACCTATGGATAGAAGCATCTGCACGCTAAAGCAAATTTCGAAAATGCAATCGGAAGTGCTCGAAACAGCGACGTGAAAAGGGAAAAATCGAAGTATTTCATTGGAAAAACCAATTTTTGGCCATTTCAAGGGAAACGGGTGACCATCCGATTTAGCGGTTTTCTTTTTTCGGTTCAGTATACCTTGCACTGGAAAAAAACACATTGGATCTAGAGTCCAGACTCCTGAAAACATTGACAAGAAAGAGGACTCTTGATTCAATCAGATTTAAGCTTAAATCAAAAGGAAATCCGCTCAAATTAAGAGGCTTAGTTCTTGATTTAAGCTTAAATCTGATTGAATCAAGAGTATTTTTTCTTGTCGATGTTTTTAAGAGTCTGGACTCTAGATCCAATGTGTTTTTTTTTCCAGTGTGTACCAACGAGTTGTATAAATATTCAAGCGTTATTCAGGTCGAAAAATATAAATTTTTTAGGGCAGACTATGAAAAATCAGTATCTGAAAGTCGGCGAGCACGAAAACACACCAACTCGGAAATTTTTAAACGCTTAATTCTCTGTCATCAAACATGGTGTATCGATTTCAACTTGGTGCTTTACAAAGTCTCTGAGTACTTGTCCTTTGGTACCAAAAAGGTTTTTCTTAAACTAACTTCTTCGCCCGCTGCCCAGTTTTAGGTGTTTCCTGAACAATTTTGTTTTCCGAGTTGGTGTGTTTTCGGACTCACTGATTCATTTCTGATATACAGAACCAGAGACAGGTTGGAATGAAGGGGTAAGCTGGATAGTTCTCGGGCCTATCAGGCCTATCGGGCCTTTTCCTAAGCAAAAGGGATCACGCCCACTTTTACATTGTTTCTTCAGCAGCACACCACACGCACACACCATCTTTCCCACACGTCTCTAATTTCGATTAGCAGAAATACGTTCATTTCAGGCTAATCCAAATAGCACATAGAATACGATAGCACAGCTGCTGTTTCTAAAATAGACCAGAAATCGTAGTTCCTTACTGCAAAAAGTCAAAATAGCGACCATCTATTCTGCCATTCTCCGGAAAAACACATTGAGAGCATTCAGACAATGCAACAATTTCCTATCATAAAATGCGTGCTTTCTGGGAAAATTGTGCAAATTTTTCTCCTAATTTTCCGAAAATTCCATTCGCAATTTCGTCTGCTAAATCTGAGAATTTCAAGAAAAATCATTACTTTCTTCAAAAATAAACAGTATATTGCAAGGAAGGCAAAGTCTGCTCTAATAGCGTTTTTCCTCAACACGGCAGTTTTGGTATCCCTGCATTGATGGGGAATTATGGGAATTATTGGGAATCTGATGGCGCCTGACAAGTTTCCGAAATGAAATACTGAACCATCGTTTCAAAGAAGTATTACAAACCAAGAAAAGAGATAAAACCCCAATTCAAGAGCGTCAGCTGCGGGTTTTCGACATTTTTTCATGCGTCATTTCTACGTAATAGAATGATTTCGCGTGGGGGAAAAATAGTATGATTTTACTCACAGCGTTCACGCCTCCCTACTGCATTCAAATAAATGTGCGAACTCACCTGCAACAACCAGAAAAATAATCAGAAAAATTAAAATTAAAAAACGTGGAAAAATGTTTTGACATAGATAAGGATTATACAGCAATCAATATCCCTCTACATGTTCATGAACTAGATCCTTTAGTAGACGAAGCACAAAACATTCAAGGGCATGCTTATGACGTCCCTGGAAAAAGGGATCTCAGCCCAAGAGCAAAAATTTATCATAGGGGCAATTTTCACCGAGTTGGGTCTTCAGGGTTTTTTGAGTTTACCTACAAACCTGCTCTATGGTACCTTAAGAAAAATGCCCGAAAACTAGGCAAAACTTGCTGTGTTGAGTCAGTCATCTTAACGTAGAAGTAAAACTTAGGCGGAGAAGCACGGGTATTGTTTTTTATCTCCCTAAAAGTTTCAACCACCAAAGCTCGATTCACACGGGAAAAAAAAGTCGTTTGGATCTAGAGTCCAGACTCTTATAAACATTGACAAGTAAAAATACTCTTGATTAAATCGGATTTTAGCTTAAATCAAGAACCAAGCCTCTTAATTTAAGCGGATTTCGTTTTGATTCAAGCAAAAATCCGATTGAATCGAGAGTATTTTTTCTTGTCGTTGTTTTCAAGAGTCTGGACGCTAGATCCAAGCTATTTTTTTTCCAGTGCATGGTAACTAACCTACCCCGATGTGATAAGCTCATCACTGTTGTCGGCTGGATACATTTTATGAACCGGAGTACAATCGCCATTGAGAAAGCTTGGGGCATTTAAGTGTTCACACATGACCCATCGCGCGGCGATTAATTATATTGAATTGGACCTGGTTCCAGTTGAAAACTAGTCGAGGATTTCTCCATCGCGGATGGCGGATTCGACTCCGCGCTCAATTAATTCTTTGAGAGGATTCTTGCAGCCCAGAACCTCAGTGGACCTAATTCTTTGCTCATCTGGATACACTGCCAGGCTAAGGAAGAACGCAGTATGAGCGTTCAGACGCTGCCATATTTCCTTCAATAAAAAACGCATTTACTGAGAAAATCGTGAGTATTTTTCCTCAAAATTGTCGGTCAATTTTCTTCACGATAAAATCTAAGGTATCTTTTCACGGAAAGACATGCAGAACTTCCTCAAAAATACATGTTTTATTCCGGGTTCTAAATATTTAAAATTATATAATCCAGACTCTTGAAAACATTGACAAGAAAAAATACTCTTGATTCAATCAGATTTAAGCTTAAATCAAAAGGACATCCGCTCAAATTAAGAGGCTTAGTTCTTGATTTAAGCAAAAATCCGATTGAATCAAGAATATTTTTTCTTGTCGATGTTTTTATGAGTCTGGACTCTAGATCCAATGTGTTTTTTTTCCCAATGCAGCGTCAAAAATTTCTTTGAGTGTAGAAATGAACTGTCTTTTATCCTCGTAAAATTAGTGTGAAGAAGAAGCAAAAAACGTAAGCATAATTAAAAGAGCCTTGCTGCAAGGCGCTATCAAAAATTTCTTTGAGTGTAGAAATGAATTGTCTTTTTTCCTCGTAAAATTAGAGTAAAGAAGAAGCAAAAAACGTACGCATAATTAAAAGAGACTTGCTGTAAGGCACCGGTGTAAGTGGTCATGGTAGCGGGTTAATTTCTCGGCACGCATGCAGCAGCTCTAGAAGATCACGAAAGAGGGCCCTAAGTTTATTTTTATATGAACCATGGTTAGCGTGTGGCCAAATGTGTCTCGCGGCTCATCCCAGAGTACACTTACGGCTCTTTTCCATAACACGGTAGCTCCGCGCTCGCGCGGTCGGTGGATGGACCACTCATCACTCGGGGGAGATGTGAGATGCCCGCTTCTTGACATACAGTGTGATCCAGAAGTCCCGACCTCCCCCATAACCTTAGGGTTCTTGCCCTTTTTAAAAAATCTCTTCCTCGCGGAAAAAAATAAATTGCTGATTTAACAATTTAATTTTTTTCCGTGCTGTTATTTTTCAAGAGTCCTGACGTCGTTCCCTTTGACCTAGGAGCACTCACAAAAATTTCAAATTTCTTTTTTAAATTCGTCGTTTTCCAGACGGAAGAACATAACTTCGTTCGAAAGTTTGCAAAATTGACGCAAACAATTCGATTTTTTACAAGAATGTACACGCGCAAATTTTGTACAAAATTTGCTTGATATTTGTACGAGTTCAGAAGATAAATCAGTGAAATTTTTAGTCGAAAAATTCTCCTGGTGAAAATGCAATTTGCGTGGGAAAATTGGGCAACATGGAAAATTAATCACGTTCGATAGTGGGGAACAACGAATTGTTCAAAATTACAAGGGTGATGCCTGGTGGAGGACTTTTGGATCACCCTGTGCTCATACTTATGCATAAAATACTACGCGGTGACGGGCCGACAAAGCACCGTGCTGGTGCCGGTGATGGCTGATGGCATGGCGGAGATGCCGCTGGTGTCCTACACGATAAATTCACTTCACACTCGTCAACGCGCTTTCTCCGCGCGCCATCCCGGTTCTGACGTCACTGCTTGACCGATAAAATGCCCATTTAAGAAAAAAAAAGTAAATAAATAAGATAAAAAAACATCGAAAATTTATTCTCACACCTCTGAGGCTATCCAAGCGGATCTTGTAAAAAAAGGGTATACGTCACTAGGGTGATACTAGAAAACCACGTGCTTCAGTTGTCGCCGTTGAGTACACAGGGTTGCCATAATTGCTTCATCTTCGAATTTTCTGAATTTTTTTGGCTTTCCTTGCCTACAAAATTTTCTAATTCCCTGACATTTCCTGACTATCAAAACAAATTTCCACTTTTTTTTAGTATGTTGACTTCCATAAATTTTAGACAAAATGCCCTTCTGTAGTGATCAAATTATGAAACAAGCAGTTCCAACGCTGAAGCGTAGGAGGGCGCTTCATTGACAAAGCACATTTCAACCAACTAATGAACCCGTAGACTGACGAAGATGGAATTTACAGTGGGATTCTTTAACCGCAAGACCCATCAAAACTTCAGATTGACCGCAACGATCTGAAACTTATCACAAGCACTATGTGAGGAATGTGAGTTGTTGGTGAATGGAAACGTAAAGGATGCGCTGTAAATCAGACGACGGGAAAGAGCGGCGGAACCTCTAAAGCTGGTGCGTCAACGCGATCTAGCGGACAGCGGCGTCGCGACGCCGCGAGGTAGGGCGCGCAGGTCGCGGGGGAGCGGGGCCGCGTGAAGAGGAGTTCAGCAGTGGGGAGGGGAAGCGCGGGTCGCGGGGAAGAAAGGGACCGGCCGGCCGGCGGTGACATCGGGAGGGGAAGCGCGGGTCGCGGGGAAGAGAGGGACCGGCCGGCCGGCGGTGACATCGGCGCTGGCTGGACCCATAGACGCTATTAGTAGCGACGTCATCATAGGGATTCTCCATTATATCGAATTGGATCCAAACAATATCATTGGCATAACCTCTTTCAATGCTACCAATGCGGAAAAATCGATAGATATCGCTTTTCTGTGACGTTGCACTAATAGCGTCTATATTCACGGCGTGAACCGCTAACTGGAGTTGGGGGTCCTTATTCATTCTCTTGGTCCATGACATAACCTTAAACCTTCCGCTCAATGCCGCAAACAGCTGACGTGTCGATGCTGCGCCAAGAAAATGAACCATCCGCTCAATGCCGCAAACAGCTGACGTGTCGATGCTGCGCCAAGAAAATGAACCAATCACAAAGTAGCACAGTAATACGTCACTAAAATGAAGAGATCACGTGACTGTTCGTAATATTTTCAAATCAATCTGAAAGTACTGCCTCGGATATAAGTATTTAAAGCATAAGGAGGCCCTAAAATACTTTAACCAGGTAATACGTCCGTGCGAGATTGTTATGCTTAAAAGCAAAACATTTCACGAAAACTTTTACGAATACCAGATGCAGAAAAAAATCAAATTTTCCCGGGTGTACCAGAATGGCGTCATTACCCATAAGGCAAAAGGGCATGTAGTATAGTACATGTTACATCGGGGGAGTCGAACGGTTGGAAAGGGCGCATCTGGTACCCAGAAGCGCCCAAAAAGGCACTCAGTATGGCGGGTTAAAAAATGACAAGTCTTGACCAAAAATGACCGGGCAGGGTAAACAGTTCGAAGATCAGTGATATGTTTTAGTGAACAGGAGATATGTCAGAAATTCTCTGATTTTTCCCACGAATTCCTTGACTTTCCCCGATTTTTTCCGGTCGGTACCTAATTTAGTGCTGATCAGAGATTTTTTGTCTCATCATACGTCGAACAAACGATACGGGGGTGACGTTTTATTTTAACGATGAAAAATCAACTTCGTTCATAATCTGCCCAAAATGCCGCACGATTTGATTATCTCACATTGAAAATTAATTTTCATCGTAAGAACTAAAGGCGTTCCATGTCAGTCAAGCTGTACGAAGCTGTTTGTCGAATTGAATGTTCGATTAGGACGATTGATTTTTTAGTTTGACAAACCGGGTGGTTCGATTTATATGGAACACCGAATTTCAGCTCATATGGTAAAGCTTCCTTTCCAGCGTGTGCCTTGGAATATTTTTATGAAGTCACAAAATGGTGTCAGTGGGTTTTCATTCGGAGATGCAACGCAAGAATGTCCCTGGTAAAAATTGGCAGTAGAATCTGTGTTCCTTAATACCATAGACCTACAGCCGGCTGTAAGATTTCCAATAGCTTCTATAGCCGGCAACACAATTATTTCTTACAGCCTTTTATGGCCGATGGCGACTAAGCAACAGCCTAGCGATAAAATGTATGCTAAACGTTACTAATTACGGATGCTAGGACTTGGTGAGTTTTTGGACTACCGCTCTCTTTTTGTGCGGTAGTATCTTGATTTATTTTGCGAGGAAAGCTCCGTACTTTTGAAGGATGCCTGCCATTCCTAACATGTTGGAGCGCCTGCAATTTCGTATGATACTGTGCAATACCTCTGGCGTGAAATAGTTGCTTCAAGCGCCGTGGTACGCTGCGGCGCGGCGGGCGGGCAGCCAGCGCTGAACGCGCATTGGCGCCTACAAACCTAACAGGGATACTTCACGCATTGCGCAATGCGTAAAGTATCCCTGTTAGGTTTGTAGGCGCCAGTGCGCCGCCGCGCCGCTCCGCTTTGAGTTAGGCTCTAATATTTAATCTCGTGGAATCACCGTTTTTCAACTCATGACTTTGAAATTTTTGCACACTCTGTATGGATTATTCCCATTTTAATTGATGAAAAAAAAAATGTAGTGAAGGAAAATATAATGTGCGTTTTGTAAATATTAAGGTGATTCCGTACAAACTTAAGGATTTACAAAGCCCACGAATTTCTACACAAGTTCTTATAGCCTTTTATAGCCGATGGCGAAAAAGCAACAGCCAGGCGATAAAGTGTAAAACCCGGCGATAGGAACTATAGCCCGGCCGTATGATTTTTTCCACTTCCTACAGCCAGCTATATAATTTTCTATCGCCTTCTTCAGTCGGCTATAAGAACTCCTATGGTATTTTGAAACGCAGCTCCTATCGCCAATTTTTACCAGGGGTAGATATTTCGAAACACGATGTTTAAGTACACAATTTGGTTGATCAATTTTACTATCGATTGGCATACACGATATGAATCGCAGATGAGAGTAAAATAGAGCAATTCCGGGGACTCGGAGGGTTTTCCTTCATTTCGGCGCTTATGCAATTTGAGCTACCGGAGAGTCGAAATAATTGCATCAACTTGGCGAAGGCGCGAGGTTTGGAGGTGTGTCGACAGTGAAGGTCTCAAGTCGATGGTGCAATTACCAAATCACGGTTTCCGACGTTGCAGATTTCGAATCTTATTTTCATTTTTGGGATGACAAATTATCATCGTTGGGCGACAAAATTTGCCTGGTTTTTTCTGCCCTTTCAAGAATATTCTTTGAAAGTGTCATGCAAAAGCGAAAAGGAAAGAGGTTAAAGAGGAGAAATACTTACAAAAAGAAAAGGAGAGGGAAGGGAAGAAGAGGAGAAATATTGATAAAAGGAAAAAGAGGAGAAATAACACGAGGAAGAGGAAATAAACGAGGAATAATATAAGAATGAAGAAAAAAGTAGAAGAGGAAGGTAGAGAAAGAAAGCTAAAAAGAAAAAGACGTGGATTTCCTCCCTATTTTCCTCCTCTTTATTTTCCCCTTCTTTCCCTTGTTCCTCCTCCTCCTCCTCTTATACCTCTCTTTTTTCCTCGTCTTTCAATTCAGAAGAAAAGATTCGAGTCTTCCACACTCGGGTCTGTCAGACTAGGGTTAAAAGCTTCTTGGAGAACTAATCCAATGATCAAGTTCAATAGCCTGTCTCCGAATCAGTGGCGAGGCGCGAATGATCGATTATCGATATTTCCCAACTTGAAGCTATAGTAAAGAATCGATTATTGAGATGTTTGTTGCGAACACCCTGTTTATCGATACTTTTTCATAGGTTGAAATGGTAGATCAATCGATACATCACAAAGCACGCCACGCCAATGCTTCAAATGTCCCTCAACACCACACATTCATGTTTGTATTGTGATAAGCGCCGCGCCCAAATTAAGAGAGACGTGGGTTCCCTCCGACAGGGGCAAATGCATATGACTGCAGCGCAGGTGGTTTCCAAAATTCGATTTTGATGCCAAATCAGAAAACAGACGGCCATTGTTTGTTTGCTCAGGGCTATAAATATGGCAA
The DNA here is from genome assembly GCF_918797505.1 of Bemisia tabaci. Classification (NCBI taxonomy): domain Eukaryota; kingdom Metazoa; phylum Arthropoda; class Insecta; order Hemiptera; family Aleyrodidae; genus Bemisia; species Bemisia tabaci. The sequence continues at coordinate 4,154,046 of NC_092798.1, forward strand.
ATGAGCAAGATTCCATACACAATTTTGCAACAGCAAACGATAACTAGCTATTTTCTTCGGGATAAACCTTACCGAAGTGTCAAGAAACTAGGCGGAAAGAAATTCTCTGACTTTGCATATCAAGATGTGAATGCTGAGGAGTGAAAATGAAAAGTATTTGGCATTACTTTCACTGCAAATGGCAGAAACAAGCGCACCTAATTTTTTCAGGTCTTATTCAATTTACTAAAATTGCAACTCCGTTTTCAAATAATTGTTCCTCAATTCACCATTCAGAGGTTTTCCAAGTTTTTTAGAACTGCAGACACCCTGTCTATACTTTTCCGCAGCAGGGCAGCCCGCAGCATAGACAATCTGGTGAAATCACAATACAACTTAAGGCGTCTATGCCTACAATTCCCTACACATGTTTAATTTGCCTTGGGCCGCCACGCCACACTACAACTTGCGCCGGTGGTCTGCGCTAATGTTCAAATTCGCCGCATAAACCGGTGTTTGACTTTCATGCCTCATAAACTTCAAACAAGACTCATACGTTCGTACACCGTTGGCCAAAATCAACGACGCGGAGAATCCATAACATGACGCCTCCGCGGGAGAAGGGGAAAAATTTTCAGAGGAGAGATTTTTGTCAAGTTTTTTTTTTTTGCTTCTATTCCTTTATATTGTTAAGATAGGAATCTACAGCCATCTATAGACAGAGGAGGTTATATTAATGGTACAAGGGGTTTAAAGAATAAGAGTGTAAAGTAAGATTTTTTTAAGGTTTTTAGAGAGTTGGGTGGGTATATAGTAAGGTAAGAGTCCCCTACACCAGCTTCACGCTAAGAGGCTCAACATAGCGACTAGTAAGAAAATAATTGACTGAGCCATGGAGAACATACCAAGCGAACAATCAGGACAAGTTGTTTGGTAGGGATTAGTCGGGTTGTATGAATTACTGGGTTGGATTAGTGGAAATTTAGTAGTTATGGGATAGGACCTTTAGAGGGATATTTGTCAAGTTTAAAGACCCTGAAAGTCCACCTCTGTACCGTTGCCGGAATCACACGCTGAATTTGGCAGCTGAATATGGAAGTCAACAGTCATCGCTCAACAACTGAAATTTTGCAAATTCGAGTTATTTTCATCCAGATGCGTATAAAATCTATACGAATAGTTCAGACAAATCCGACATTATCCAATGGTCGCTGAGAATCGTTGCTGAATTTTGCGCGACACGCGTAAAATTCAGACTGATGACTTCCACATTCACGCCACATTCAGCTCCTACATTCAAGTTGTGATTGCGACACATGACAGACTCTCTATGCAAAGATAAGGAGCAAATACATTAAAAGGGTTGCCTTTTTGTTTGGGGACTCCACACTGAAGACACGGAAACCCTGCTAATGTATTGGCTCCCTATCTTTGCACGGTGATTTTGACTATAGATGTAGAGTTGGACTCACAGGGCATGGATATCCCCTCTATTACGGTCTCAAATTTCAGAGATTTTTAGAGCTTCGGAGTTGATTTCAGAGAAAACCAGTGGCTCCATCATGTTTCCGGAAAAATTTTACGTAGGAATCAGTTCTTAAATTGCAAATTCCTGACGCATGCAAGAGCTCCATTGAGATGGTAGATAATATGTAGATGATAAGCTGTACCTCTTTTGGCATGCTTTTTCCAGATCCGGGGAATGGGAGTCTTGATCATTTTCCCTCTGACAAGAAATCTCTTGCGAGGGACCAGGGTCCGGAGTTATCGTCACGACAACCATTTTCCTGGCTTTGAAATATCCTTTAGCGAAACCCGAGGCACGAAACTTCACTCAGTTGTATAGTTTACAACCACATATAAAAGTATGCTGTCACTTTCAATCACAGGATTTCACCGAAAAATCGTCCAACATGCTTCGAGCTGAACCCATTGACGAGCCTCCTAAAAGACATTAGGTGTTATACACTCCGAAAATTAAGTAAAGTTCTTATATGTCATCACTTCGGCGTACTAATGCTAAAAGGAACTATTTACAGACGAAGAAATCCTCTGTAAATAGTTGTAAGGAATAGTTGTAACGAATAGTTGTAATAGTTGTAGAACAATGAAGCAGAGGCTTCTGATTAAGGTGATTTGAACATGGTTACTTTTGGCATAAGCACGTCCGATCATACTGAATTAATATATAAGACCATATTGTTATGGTGCTAATTTCACTTCGCATTCATATCACTCGAGGCTGTTGGGCGCTATTTAGACTCCGGCACCGAATTTCACTCTTTAAATTATACAAGTGTGATTTCACGATTAGCTAAACTGAAGCCTTGTTCTTCGACCTGAAATTTTGAACTGAACACAGGAAAACTTGGAAGTATCCACTGATATCCTATCTCAATGTTTCCAAAAATGTTCGCCACGGCCCTTTCGTTCCATATGCAAATCCGAGCTATGTGGGACAAATCACAAAACGGCTCATTGACTCACCGCCGAAGGGGATGAGGGGGCAAGGGGGGTCCGGTTCGTTAGCGACGGGAAACCGGACCGAAAAACGCGACCGCGCTACCGGGAGCGGAAAAACACTTCTCGCGCTTCTTCCTAATTAACGAGCCGAACGCGACGGGAGAAACGGCGTGCGGACCCGGGGGTTCCGGCGGGCGTTGCGCGGTTTTCGGGGGGAGGCGCTAATTATCGGGGAAGGCGACGAGGAGCACGAGGCGGAGAGGACACCACTCAACGGTGAACGGTCGCGGCGGAGCACCGCTCAACACTGAAAGTCCACCGGTTCGGATAAAGGCGCCAAAGCCGCCGCGCTGGAGCTTCCTCCGCCGGGTGCCAACTCGTCACTTTCTTGCGCGATTCAATGCTTGAAAAAACGGGGAATGAACGGCATGAGTGGCAACGTCGCCTCAGCCACTAGGAGCGTCCGTCGTTGCCGGCCGACTGGGAGCCTGAAAACCAGTGGCGTGGCGTGAATTGCGATATATCGATTGTTATGTCATTTAAACCTATGGAAAAGTATCGATAGACAGGGTGTTCGCAGCGAACACCTTAATAATCGATTCTTTACCATAGGTTCAAATGGCATAACAATCGATAAATCGCAATTCACGCCACGCCACTGGTGACCTGAAAGAAAGTGGGTGCTCGCGAGATGAGATCCTCCGCTGGAATCTTGACAATGCTGGGAGCTTTTACTTTTCGGGATCCATCATTCATCTGTTAACTTGTTCCTCGTTGGCTGTTGAGTGACGTTTTGGATGATTAGACAAGCTAGAGTACCTATATTGAGAGAGTATGGCCACTGGGCCCCATGGAGAGGCTTAGGACCCAAAAATGGCGGTCTTTGTTTTGGTTTTTGTGGATGGGAGGGGGGTCATCGCCAACTTTTGACGGTTATCACCAACCGCACTTGCTGCCAACTTTACTACATCTAAGATAATTTTCCTCAAAAATTGCACACGAAATATGTAATTAAAATAATAATATTAAAAATATGTAAAGAAGTCGCAAGAGTGCATTTGAGTAAATTTCTCGTTACGATAAGCAAAGAAAACTACATTTTGAGTCATTTTGCATTACATTAATTTATGGCGTCCGCCATTTTTGGGTCCTAAGGGCTCCATTCAGCCTAAGATGGCTGAGCCAATCAGAGGTGGTAACGCCAGTGGCCATACTCTCTCAATATAGGTACTCTAAGACAAGCAAGCAGGTCGATGCTTGATAAGCTTTTCAGTTCTATAAAAGCTTAGTGGAACCAATATTTGTGACTGGTTATATCATGATATGAAAAAAAAAATACTAAAGTAGTCTACAGATGTGTGTGTACATTCGTTCAATTACAAATTTACGAAAAAAAACCCATTGTTCACCCCAAAACTGGACTGCATTTAGCAATATGGAACTTAAAATTCTAGCCTGGTTTATAAAAAAAACGTATCTACCATTGGTTTCCCTACGCACAGAGGTATTTTTCCAGAAGAGCCAGAATTTATAGTTCCACATTGCAAAATGCGGTCCAACTCATCAACCATCAAGACGGTACTCAACAGGCCTCGATGGAGGATCAAAGTTCCCATCCAAATGAGAGGAGTCATCAGTCCTAAACTTGGCAGAAATGTCCCGTCCGGCAAAAAATGATGAGTATAATGATAATAATAGCACTATAAATTTTGATCAAACTTGGAAGGGCCGCTCAATTTTGATCAAAATGTTGCACGGACACCGAAAGTCATCAAACGGACTATATTGATTGTCCATCGAGGTTCGAAGACTAACAGCCAGCCCACGAAAAAGTAGATGACTGCTACAGGCTGCTGCTTTGTTCGAGGAAGCAAAAGCTAGGACTCAGCTTCCTATATCTGTACACATGAGAGTTACACTGGATACAGAGGTGGACTTTCAGCGTAGCGTGAAGGATCCCCTCGATTACAGTCTCAACTTAATGAGTTTTTTGAGCTTGGAAGTTTCTTTTGGAGGAAACCGGTGGCATTTTGCGAAATTTTAAGTATAAATAAAAACTGAAATCTCCAGTTCCTGACGCATGCCAGAGCTCCCTTTCCACTTTTCAACCATGGACGGGAGGGGGCAGGAGGAAAATAAAACAGTAAACGGGATAAATTTTATGAGCGCAAAAAGAATGTGCGCCAACGTCAGGGGAGTCGGAGACGAAATCTTCACCAAAAACGCGAATAAAAATCGCTCGGGAAGGAGACAAAACCCGATGACCGAATTAATGGCCGGGGGCGATCACGCGGGTACGGGTAGTCGCAGGCGCCGCACAGAGCACAGTGGAGCGAGTTGAAGAAAAAGGTCGGACATTATGCGGAAACTTTAAAAGCTTGTATCTTGGTTAATACAAAACCTAGAAATTAGAAAGTAGTACCACTCGTTTGCTTCTTACGTTTTCTTTTCTAAAAAGAAAGAAAAACCATCTAAACAAGGGGTATCCATGAAGGCCATTTTGGGGCCTGCACAATGTAGCTGAATTTCCTCAACTTCACTCTTTATTCCGCATTGAAGGTCTATGTCTATATTCTAAGGGGTGCTTCATAAATTGGACATTTTTTGCCTCTTCTTGGGTCCAATACTGGCCTAAATACGGGCCGGTTCTGGTGAAAAATGCCGATTTTGGTGAAAAACACCAAATTAGGTGAAAAATACCGATATTGATGAAAAATACCAATTTAGGTGAGAAATGCCGATTTTGGTGAAAAATGCCGATTTAGGTGAAACATACCAATTTTGATGAAAAATGCGGATTTTCCGACATTCGGCCGGAAACCTGGAAACTCCGCGTTTTTCACCAAAATCAGCCTTCAGACCCAAAAAGGGACCGCAAATGACCAAAACATGATGCATTCCGTAACAAATAGACATACAGTGAGACCAATATCAAAGAGGTGAAGAAATTCTGGGTGCGAACTCGAAATCTGCCCTTGTCGGCACCCCTCTTTCGCAGTTCGCCACCTTTCGGGCGAAGTATCACAAGCGCCAAGCGACGTTAAAAATTTCCGCCGCCGTTTTATTTTTTTACAGAGAAATCGTTCAACGAAGTTGTCTGAAAATTTCATTAAATTTTCTTCGGGCTGCCGATAAAATTCAGTGAAACTCTCGAACAGATTCGACTGACAATTTCTCTGTAAAAAAATAAAACGGTGACGGAAATTTTTAAACGTCGCATGGCGTCTAAATCTCTCATTTCCTGCGAGTATAGTAATTTCTAATTTTGTCGTCTTTCAGTGATACAAGAGACAGCACCTTTACTTAGTCGAGTTAAGAGAGAAACCAAACACAATTTGGCCTGAAACAGCGCGATTTAGGGAGAAATGATGACGAGGACTTGAGATAAAAAGGAGAAGCCCTCGTCTCGGCGCGGCAATCGACATGTGACACATATTAGCGCCTACAAGACTGCACGAATACTTCACGCATTGCATCAAGCACAATGCGGTTATTGTGGTCAGCGTGAAACGAATAGCGCCTACAAGACTGCGTGAATACTTCACGCATTGCGCCAAACACGGTGCGGTCGGCGCGGCGCAGCGGCGGAAGTTAAAATCATTAAACCAAATTTTTGGTTTGTTCTTTCATTATTTTTTCGTTCATTTCATATGAATGGAAGGCCTTGTCCATTAGAGATACGTTTACGAAACTTGACTTTCGCGCAAAGTTCCGTGACCTTTTGCTAGTAGTATTGACAGGGCTTTCCCAAAAAATGTGTTCATCAGGAGTAAACGCGTCTTATGCACCCCTCCCCCGCTGGCACGTTCACTTGATGGTTTTTATTGATGTTTCAAGACGAATGAGAAGAAGGCGGCAAAATACAGGCGGCCCATGGGCGGCAAGTAGGAAAATCCGGCCCTGTGCATGTATGAGGAATTTGCGATTTAGCCATTGATTCTTATGTTAAAGTTCGCGAGAAACACGATTGATGCCACTGGTTTTCTCCGAAATCAACTCCCAAGCTCAAAAAAAGCTCTCAAGTTGAGACCAAAATGGAGGGGATATCCCACGCTATCCTGAGAGTCCACGTCTACATCAAGACAAACTCTCCATGCAAAGATAGGGAGCAAATACATTGACAGGGCTGCCACTTTATTCGGGGACTTCAAAACTGAAAACACGGCAGCCCTACTGATGTATTTGCTCTCTATCTTTGCATGGAGAGTTTGACTAGATAAAGAGGCGGACTCACAGGATATAGTGGGATATCCTCACCATTACGGTCTCAACTTGGAGAGCTTTTTTGGATTGCATTTTGCAAATAGGAACGAGGAGCACTGCAATGTTGCTAAGATTGTGCAACTTCACTCATTGCGGTAAAACGATGTATATGCTGAAAAAATATGGAATTTACATGGTAATTTTTGTCCTAAATTTACAGTTTTTAGTGAGTAAAATAGAAACTGTTTAGAGGTAATCAGGTGTTCCTTCCAAGACAAAAGGAGCTGCACAATCTTAGCAATATTGTAATGTTCCTGGTTCCTTTTTGCAAAATGCAATCCTTTTGATCTGCGGAGTTGATTGAAGAGGAAATCAGTGGCACACATCGTATTTCTCGCAAAATTTTACGTAAGAATGGATAGTCAAATCGCAGATTTATCACACATGCAACATCTCTATTAGATATCGACGGTGAAACTGCCAAACCACGTATCTCAGTTTGCGACGTCGCAGACTTCCTGTCATACTTTATTTTTTAAATGAAAAACTATTTAGCATCCAGTCTTGAAAATGTTTGTGATTTTTCCTCATCGTGCGGAGAAAATTCTGTGAAAATTTCAAGGAATGATATTGATTTGGTCTGCTTCAAAAAAATAAAATGCGAGCGTAGATTTTTGAACACCGCAAACGAGATACGTGGTTTGGTAGTTTCATTGTCGATATCCGACCTCTCATAGGGACTACTTCCACTGCGCGCCGGGCAATACTTGCCACTGGGCCCCCGCCCCATGGAGGGGGGGGGGGGTGGCGTTCACTGGTTCACAAGATCACGGCCGCGCCGCGGTGCCATCGACGCCAAGGACGGGGCGAGCGGGTGCGCCGAGCTGCCCGTTACTGCACCAGTTCCGACGGATCCGATGCGAATGACCTGGTCAAGTGGTCATCATCGCTCCCCCCCTCCTGCCCCCCCCCCCCCCCCCCCCGGGCCATCCACCAGTCAAAACAGACGATTCCTCGCCCGATATCGCTACCGGCTACCGGTCGCCAATGCAGCGCCTGCCCGAGCCAATTGCGGTTTAACCGCGCCGATTCCGATTCGCGAACCATCCGAAGCGCGATGCTGCCACTGCGGGCTGATTATCGAATGATAGACAAGGAGATAGACAAAGAAGACGAATTGAAAAAAGAGCGATCTTACTGCAGCCTGATTGTTGAAATTGATAGACAAAGCTATAGACAAAGAAGACATGGGGGGTATGGAGCGATCCTATCGGTTGAAATGTGTGGTTCTTATAGACTAAGGGAGAAAATGATAGACTAACTGTCGGGTTTCTCGTGGGTTGCCGTTAGTTAGTCTATTCCTACTGCCTTTGTCCATTGTAGGTAACCACCAGCTTCCACCAATAGGTTCCCTCCATATCGCTTTTGTCATCTTTGTATATAGCTTTGTCTATCAATTTCAATAATCGGCCCGCTGGTGGGACAGTTAGTCGCGATGTACAGGGAGGTAGGCCCAGGGGTGCAGGAAATGCCCGATCGCGCGCCCGGGCGGGCCCGTGAAAATGTGGAAGGAGGGAAAATTTTGAAGGGTCATCTGTCAAAAGTCAACGGAAGATAGAAAAAAAGGTCATTTTTTTGGTGGAAAATTTTGTGGAAAGCAGATGGAAAAAAATGTGAAAAGCCCGCGGGCGGGCGCGTGAAAAAGTGGAAGTTTGGAGGATTCTGCCCTCCTGGTAAGTATAGACTAAAACAGCAACCCACATGAGGTCCTATAGTTGGTCCACTGTTATCTCCTCGAGTTTATAACAAACCACCTGTTTCCACCAAAAATGTCGGTCCAATTTCCCTTTGCACTGGGAAAATAAGTCGCTTGGATCTAGAGTCCAGACTCTTAAAAACATTGACAAGAAAAGATACTCTTGATTCAATCCAATTTTTTCTTGAATCCAAGAGCCGAGCCTCTTAATTTAGGCAGATTTCCTTTTGATACAAGCAAAAATTCCGATTGAATCAAGAGTTTTTTTCTTGTCAGTGTTTTTAAGAGTCTGGACTATAGATTCGAGCGACTTTTTTTCCAGTGTGGTGGACTGAGGAGGTAAGTATAGACTTACTAACGGCAACATACGAGAGGTCCTATAGTTAGTCCATCGATATCTCCCCTAGTCTATTACAAACCACCTGTTTCGACCAAAAATATCGATCCAATGACCCTTTACAGGGTCGGATTCAGTGTTCGAAACTCACAGGCGCCAACGCGCCAAATGCACCTGAAAAATTGGCCATGGCGCCTAAAAAATGAAGGCTCTGCGCCAACGTGGCCCCTAAAAATGTGGATTGATCTGTCACTTAATCCTATGGAAAAGGATCGATAAACAAGGTCTTCGCAGCGAGCACCTTGATAATCGATTATTTACCACAGCTTCAAATGGGGAAATATCGATACTAGATCATTCACGCCACGCCACTGGTATTTGAACTCTTCGGGTAGAAGAGCTCGCGCAGATGCAGGAGTCTCTAAACAGCTAGCTGGAATAATCATCGTGTGTAAGCGCATACAATCGAACGCTTATCTACGCTTGCACCGCTATACGTTCCGGGGCTGAGGTGGGGGAGGGGGGGGGGGCGAACTCTGTGATCGGTAACGATGGAGGAATTCTCCTGTTACACAGTCGGTAATCGGATTATGAGTTTGGACGCTTGTTACGGGTCTCTTTACCCCCCCCCCCCCCCCCTCCTTGAACCACGGTCGGGCGACCCGTGTTCCACGGTTCCGAGGCCCGGCCTTCTTCGAGACGGTAAACCACGCTATGATGCTGAGCAGCGGCGAGGTGTGAATGATCGATTATCGATATTTCTCCGTTAGAAGCTATGGTAAAGAGTCGATTATTGAGGTGTTCGTTGCGAACACCCTGTTTATCGATCCTTTTCCATTGGTTTAAATGACTGATCAATCGATATATCGCAAAACACGCCACAACGCTGATGCTGAGGAAAACCGTCTGGTAGACATCCGAACGTAGCCACATAAGAGCTCATGAACCTAGAGCTATACTGCCGTGCTGAGTAAGAACGCCGTATGAGCCTTCAGACGTTGTCAAGTTTCCTTCGATAAAAACTGAATTTACTGGGAAAATTATGAATGTTTGTTTCCGAAATTCTCGGAAAACTTTGTACGCACTTTCATCTGAAACATCTGAAAATTTCAAGGGAAAATGTGCGCTAATGTCGTCAAAAATACATGTTTTATCAAGGGAAATTTGGCAACTCTTGAATGCTCATACGGCGTTTTCCCTTAGCATAGCAGAACCCTGGTAAAAATTGGCGATAGGAGCTGCGTTTCAAAATACCATAGGAGTTCTTACAGCCGACTAAAGAGGGCGATAGAAAATCATATAGCTGGCTGTAGAAAGTGGAAAAAATCATACGGCCGGGCTACACGAAGCGATAAAAAATTATACAGCCGGGCTATAGTTCCTATCGCCGGGCTTTACACTTTATCGCCTGACTGTTGCTTTTTATCCATCGGCTATAAAAGGCTATCAGAAATTGTGTAGAAATTCTTGTGCTTTGTAAATCCTTAAATTTGTACGGAATCACCTTAATATTTACGAAACGCACATTATATTTTACTTTACTACATATTTTTTTTCATCAATTAAAATGAGAATAATCCATACAGAGTGTGCAAACATTTCAAAGTCATGAGTTGAAAAACGCTGAATCCCCGAGATTAAATATTAGAGCCTAACACAAAACGGAGCGGCGGCGCACTGGCGCCTACAAACCTAACAGGGATACTTCACGCATTGCGCAATGCGTGAAGTATCCCTGTTAGGTTTGTAGGCGCCAATGCGCGTTCAGCGCTGGCTGCCCGCCCGCCGCGCCGCAGCGTACCGCGGCGCTTGAAGCAACTATTTCACACCAGAGGTATTGCACAGTATCATACGAAATTGAAGGCGCTCCAACATATTAGGAATGGCAGGCATCCTTCAAAAGTACGGAGCTTTCCTCGCGAATTAAATCAAGATACTGCGGCCCAAAAAGAGAGCGGTAGTCCAAAAACTCACTAAGTACTTACATCCGTACCTAATTAGTAACGTTTAGCATACACTTTATCGCCAGGCTGTTGCTTCATCGCCATCGGCTATAAAAGGCTGTAAGAAATTGTGTTGCCGGCTGTAGAAGCTATTGGAAATCTTACAGTCGGCTGTAGGTCTATGGTATTTTGGAGCACAAATTCTACTGCCAATTTTTACCAGGGAATAGAACAGAGCTTTTGAAAACCAAATAAAGTTCTTGCATGCTGCCGGAATCACAGGCTGAATTTAGCAGCTGAACACAGATAAATATAGATGGTTCTGACGACAGAAACCAGGTTCATAGGGCTCCTGCAGTTTCTTTGTTATACTTATAGGATGTTTTGGTTGTGAGAACAGAACTTCGGTCGTGGGAACAGAGTAGTCTGTCCTCATAAAGCAAGCTTCTGTGACTGTTACAAAAGAAGTGCAGTAGCCTCTAGGCCGGCCCAGGAGTGAACAGAACTATTTTTTTCAGTGAATATGGAGGTCAAAAGTCATCACTCAACGGCTGAAATTTCGCAAATTCGAGTTACTTATTTTCATCCAGACTTGTATCAAATCCATTCGAACAGTTCGGACAAATCCGACACTATCCGATGGTCGCTGAGCCTCGTTTCTGAATTTTGCGCGACACGCGCAAACATTCAGCGTGTGATTCCGGTGTAAGTCAGGGATTTGTGATTTAAGAACTTCCTTACACGTAAAATTTCGCGAGAAACACGATGGCGCCACTGGTTTCCTCTAAAATCAACTCCCAAGCTCTTAAAGTTCAGGTCGTATTGAGGCGGACATCCTACGCTAAGTTGAGTGCCCACCCATGTCTATTTGATACCGAAAATTGCCCGCACTTTTACCCACATGACCCAATGTAAAAAGTCAATGTTACATTGCACAATCTGGCAGACTTGGCAGCAAATGCTGGAATATTACCACTTTTACCCATATGACCCGATGTAAAAAGTCCATGTTATATTGCACAATCTAGTACCCCTGACAGAAAATGCTGGAATAGGTATCACCACTTTTACCCATATGACCCAATGCAGAAAGTCCACGTTATTTTGCACGCGATCTGGCAACTTTGGGGCAATGGGCCATGGACCATGGACCACGAGCATGAGTCAAGAGCACGCATCTTTGCCGGACGAGTTCCCTGGACACACGTGGAAGCAGCGACAACGACTGTCATTACCATTTTCGTAATTGGCATTTTCATCGGATCAGCTCCGTAAAATTACTAGACCACATGGAAACACGAATGGAAAAGAATGGCAGGAGCTAATTCTCAACTGCCTCGCTTTATATGTATGGACGTATTTATGCTAAAAGGAACTATGTGCGTAGAGTTTGCGTGTAACATAGTTCCTTTTGGCATAAATACGTCTATATGTGGCGCTGCAGTGCAAAATTTTCCTAGCAGTGTCAAATCTTGAAAGTTGGTAACGTTGTTTCCCAATCGGAAATTTGACCTTGGGCAGATCGGAATAATATTGTGGCAACCTTAGCGAGACTGTGAGCATATTTCAACAGTAAGGTTGGCCTGAGAATCTTGGTACAATATACCATCAATACTGGATATATAACCTTAGTATTTTAATATTGCACCAATATTAGCAACATTAGAAATCCAACGTCAGATGGTGCTCGGTGATTCCAAGATTGTCACAATGTTGTCACAATATTGGTTATACAATATTGGTAAACTAATACTGTCGTAGAGTTATGTTTTCAATATTGCAGTAGTATGTTAGTTTTAACATTGGCGCATTATTAAAAAAAATACTGAACATAGGCTTCTGCTTATAATATTGACGCAATATTGACACAATATTAGGAGAACAAAATTGCTAAAATAATATCGAGACGATGTTATCTCTGTGATACTGCGGTATTGTTATTATGTTAACATTCAATTAACGTTAGAACAACAAACATAACAGGCTTCTGTTCGTAATATTGTCATAATATTGACACAATATTGGATATCTAAAACTGCTGAATTGATTTTATGCTAACATTATTTTTACAACATTGTGGTAATATTCGCACTTTAACATTGTCACAAGATTGAGAAAATAAACATTTTAGGCTTCTGTTTCTAATATCGTCATAAGATTAACACAATATTGTGCGCGGCGAGCACAATTCGACCGCGTTTGCTATTTCCGCCACCAGGGCGCGCTCGCCGCGGATCTGCCGTTGCGGTCCCTTTAAGGGCAAATTAAAGGGCAAAAACTGCGACCTTTCGCTTTTTGACGTATTAGGCACATGATCCATAGGCGTCTGACCCATCTTACCGATATTCTTAGGCCAAGGGCTCAAATTGAGCTTTTTGGCAACGGTCCGCGCGCGGCCGCCCCGTCAATGGGGCTGGTTCTCTTTTCGCCTGGGCAGTGCCCGTTTCAAGTGGGGTCCGAGTTGAACACTTCAGCCAGTGCAAGTAGCCAAGAAAGTAGCTGACTTACGAAGGTTCCTCGGCCCTCCAATGTTCCGTATGCCTACCTTAGGCATAGCGACGCTATGAAAGTTCTTCCGCGAGGACGGCAGGTAATACGGCGTTCTATCGCCTACCTGGCCTCAGAGGTAAGGTTGGAAATCCAAGCTTGTCTCAGAGGTAAAATAAATATCCTGCCAATACTATGGCAATATTTTAACATCAAGTCTATGGCAACATCATGATCACAAAATCCGCTAAACAAGCTTGGAGCAATATTATTAACATAACCTTGTCACAATATTGAATATCCAAGTTTGTCTTGGAAGTAAAATAATGTCCCACCAATATTGTGGCAATATTGTCAGGATAGGCTTGGAGCAGTCTTACAAACCTAACCTTGGCACAATCTTTGGGTTCAAGCTTGTCCCAGAGGTAAAATAAATGTCCTGCTAACATTGTGGGAACATTAGCAAGATAAGCTTGGCAACTCTGTTCAAATGTGAAAAAATGTCATACTAAGCTTGTACCAAGGTCAAATTTCCGATTGGGTTTTCCTCCATTAAAATTCACTGAAATTATCGATTTTAGGGGAGGCAATGGAGATGTTGCATGTGTGAGGAATTTGCGACTTGACTGGTGATTTTTAAGTAAAAGTTCGCGAGAAACACGATGGTGCCACTGGTTTTCTCTGAAATCATCTCCCAAGCTCAAAAAAAGCTCTCAAGTTGAGGCCAAAATGGAGGGGATATCCCACCCTACCCTGAGAGTCCACGTCTACATCAAAACAAACTCTCCATGCAAAGATAGGGAGCAAATACATTAGCAGTGATACCGTGTTTTCAGTTTTGGAGTCCCCAAATAAAGTGGCAGCCCTGTCAATATATTTGCTCCCTATCTTTGCATGGAGAGTTTGTCTTGATGTAGAGGTGGACTCTCAGGATAGCGTGGGATATCCCCTCCATTTTGGCCTCAATTTGAGAGCTTTTTTTGAGCTTGGGAGATGATTTCAGAGAAAACCAGTGTCACCATCGTGTTTCTCGCCAACTTTTACACAAGAATCAATGGTCAAATCGCAAATCCCTCACACATGCAACATCTCCATTGGCCTGACCATGAATCGATTGTTCTATATACATTTAAATGGAGGAAAAACAGTTTCGCCAACTTTGAAGAATCGCCACTGCTAATTTTAAAGGGTGTCCCCAGACTCGGCGCACAGTGGATCGAGTCAATAGGGGAAGTCGGACAAAATTTGGAAACTGTAAACACTGGATAACTCCGTTGATAAAGAGCTTTGAGGTTTTAAAAGTGGTTCCATTAGTTTTTCTCGTGAAATTTTCCTCTTGCAGCATCTCATGGGATGCACAATGTGAAGAAATGACCATACCAAAATTTGCAGTTTTAGTCAAAAATTTCATGTCCTCTCTAATTGACTCGATCCACTATGCGGCGAAAAAGAATGCCCTGACTTTCCAAGGTTTCTCTGACCAAAATAATCAAAATTCCCTGACTTTTCATATCAACAATTTTCATGTGTAGAGGTGAAGAGGAACGATTTTTGGCATTGATTTCTATGCTAATGAGAAAACATGTGAGCATTTTTTCTTCAGGCATTAATCATTCAATTGACTGAAATTGTAATTCCTCTTTGTAGATTATTCGCTGAGGAAAAACGCAGTTTGAGCCTTTAGATTTTGCCATATTTAGTTCAATAAAAGTCGAATTTGACCGGGAAAATTGTGATTATTTTTTTCAAAATTTTTCAGGCAATTTGGTTCGCAATTATATACATGTTAAATATCTGAAAATTTCAAGGAAAATTATACGTAACTTTCTTCACAAAACCATGTTTTAATCGAGGAAATTTGGCAAATTTCGAATGTTAATACGGCGTTCTTCCTTAGCACGGCAGTATTGAGAGTGTGATTAAGAGCATAAAACTCCGAATCAGAGAAGGACACGGGTCGATTTTAATTTTAAAGATTATTAAATTTTCCATTTTTTTTCGTGAAATTTCCTGGCTTTTCCCTGATTTCTCTGAAAATTCTAGGTTTTCCAGACCTGCATAGACACCTTGCAGAGGGTGGAAACTCTACTCGGCAGTTAAACTGCAAAAAAACGTACTTCGGTAGCAGTCTTTTAAAACCTTCGTCTAGGTAGACTAGTATAGACTCTCGACACAGGACACACTTCCACCCATTTGGATGGAAAATTTGATGGTGTATCGAGGCCTTTAGGGAGACAGAAATTATGAAGAAGAAATCCGTTGACTATGGTGAATGGTGATGAGTTGATGGTTAGTGAGCCCTCTCATCATAATGTCACGCTTTGCGCTTTCTTTCTACCTAATTATGACCGTTATTAAAGAGTTTTTTGCCTTAAAATTCCCCGCTCTCCGTCAAGCGCAGTGGCGTGGCGTGCTTGGCGATATATCGATTGTTATGCCACTTAAACCTATGGAAAAGGATCGATAAGCAGGGTGTTCGCAGCGAACACCTTAATAATCGATTCTTTACCATAGGTTTAAATGGCATAACAATCGATATATCGCGATTCACGCCACGCCACTGGTCAAGCGTTAATAGAAACCCTCATCAATTATTAGAATAGTGTTCTGCCGTGCTGAGAAGAATGCCGTATGAACATTCGAGAGTTGCAAAAATTTCCTCGATAAAATGTTCATTTTTTAGGAAAGTAATGAATAATTTTCCTTGAAATTCTCAGGAAATTTATGTGAATTTGCTAACAAAATGATCCGAAAAATTGAGAGGAAAATATTCATAATTTTACGAGGAAATTTGTGTTTCATTAAAGAAAATTTGGCAACGCCTGAAGATTCATACGGCGTTTTTCCTTAGCGCGGCAGTGTTGGCTGCACATCGCCCACTTTAGTGTGTGTAACACAATCGATACATATCGAAACCTCGCTCAGAATCGATTGTTCGTGCAGAGTTTAAAATGAGGAAATGCATCATTGCTACTAGTGAAATTTGTCGTTTCCTGGACGAAAGAGCGTAACTCGTAACTCCGTTGCTAAATTTACGTCCGCAAAATGTATTACTACTGGGAAAATTTTGGCCATTTCCGACTGAAAATTTCGCTGCTTTTTCTTGTGAATACCTCTACGCGCGGAAATTAGTGAAATTTTGGAAAGACATTGCGCAGTCAGTCGTATTCTCGTGAGAGATTGAATTAATTGAGCCAATTTTGCAACAGTGGAATGCAGTTACGTTCCTTCGCTTGGGAAAGGACAAATGTACTGCATTTTGCAATTTGGACCTATACATTCTGGCTCATCAGAAAAAACACTTATGTGCATAGGGAAACCAATGGCACATGCGTTGTTTTTAAACCGGGCCAGAATCTATAGTTCCAAATTGCAAAATGCAGTCCAAATTTTCACTGCTGGTGGAACAGCGCAGTGTGAGGAAAGAAATGCAAAGAAACGCGTTTCTTTAATACCGTTGACATGACTAAGTGGCATGTAGCCCAGAGGCAGGGGGTTTCAATGGGTCTGGACACCTCCAGCTCCCCACCCCTCCCCATTTGATGGGAAAACTGTACAGCAAAAACCTTAAGTTCTCGTGATTTTATGGAATTTTTAATCCACCGCCTACCCCCAGCATGAGGAGTTTTGATTTGGGTTCCCAGCCCACTCCCTCCAGGAAAATTTTTAGCTACACCAAGGGACAACATTTGGACTGCATTTTGCGATCGGGAACCAGAATTTCTGTCTCAGTTTAGAAAAAACGCATGTACCATTGATTTCCCCGAGCACATAAGTGTTTTTACCGACGAGCCAGATTTGTTGGTTCCGAATTGCAAAATGAAGTCCAATTAAGTATTGTCAATTACGCCTGACGTTGCCGAATTTCTTCTTGGGACACATTTATTTTTTAGGAAAGTTGCGAGAGCAATTTTCTTTGAATTTTTCAGGGAATACTTTCGAGTGCGAAATTGATTCATTCATACCAGAGCAAAAGAGTATGATCTAAAAAAAATTGCAGAAATAAATGCCGAATCATGTCAAACCAAATTCGAGTTGTGGCTGCTTGAAGCTTGCACTTCAAAACACCTAGTTTCGAGGAAAAGCTCCTCAAAATTCTAATCTGCTATGTTCCGAGTTCCGAGTACAGAATGCTATTCACAACGCAATTTAACGCCTTCCATTTATAAAAAACTGAACCAAGCTGCTTTGTAACTTAAACCGAGGGACACTATATAGAGAATTTTCCCTTCAAATCTCGAAATCAAATTTTCTGACCCAACTCAACAAAAATTACTCTTGTCGGTGCATGCTAAGCACTAACACCGTACGACACTAATGTATTTTGAAAAAAACACCATGAGAGCATTCAAAGGTTACCAAATTTCTTCTGTTAGAATATTGTGCTCAAAATGTTATGAAAACTTTCCTTGAAATTTGCAGACAAATTAGAATAGATTAAAAACTCTTTGAAAGAGACAAAGTGGAATAGTTACCTAGACATAAAGGAAAACTGCATTTGTCTTATTCCAACTAATCACCTGCACCCACACCGCAGCAACAGTTTCTCACACCTTACATCTCAATATCGTCACCTTCCGGCCAAAGTATCACAAGCACCATGCGCCATTAAAAATTTCTGTCGCCATTTTATTTTTTACAGAGAAATTTTTGGTTGAATCTGTTTGAAAATTTCAATGAATTTTAACGGCAGCACAAAGAAAAGTTCGTGAAATTTTCGTACAGCTTTGTTGAACAATTTCTCTGTAAAAGAATTACCCAAACACCGGTGGAAATTTTTAAACGTCGTATGTTGCTTGTGATGCTTTGACCGGAAGGTGACGATATATGCTCCCATCGCTCATGTCAATCACAGATTTTATCTCCATGCTGAACTTTTCATTGATGGCATGCTAACTTCGCTGGCAGTTATTCTCAGGTACATCCAAGCACAATCGCTTCTCCAATCTACAGATTTTTATCAGCACAAATTCTGGGAAGTCTAGCTCTTCATATATATGGTTGTCTTTTCCAGCTTGAAAGGGTAGTTCATGTGGCTGGTGAAAGCAGTCTACCCTATTTACATCCCTAGTGACATCCCGCAAGTGCTAGCATTCACTTTGCTTCCGTAAAAATCTGACAGCTGTGTTCAAGGGAATCATGAATTGGACTCCTCCCATGACAGGAAACCCCTCCCTTCTTCAAAAATGATATGCTCTTCAAAGTCTTTGGACACAACTTTGTCTTGTGTCATTTAATCCTATCAAGAAAATAATCTGTTGCTGAATAACAGCCAGGCAAGCTTCACAATACAGTTGGGGAGAAAGCCCTTCTGTTCCTTCAGTCCCTGTCAGTGATAACTTTCCTAGAGCTTGAAATGGAGTTTGCGTGGCTTTTCAGAGTTGCGATAAATTTGTCCCACTAAGGCTAAAATAATGCTTTGGTTAAGCCATCATTACCCTACATTTCCGAAATGTGTTTGAGATGTAGCATTGCAAAATGGTAACAGAATTCACTGGTCAATGCTCCAAACGGATTCGATTTGACCAACAGTTAATGAACTCTAAGATGCAGATATTTAAGGTATCTGAAAGAGCTCTGGCTGAGAACAGCAGCAAAGAAGAATATTATTGTGGGTGGACTGTATTGACAGCTTGGTCATCAAATGAATTCTCCTTCTTCTGGAAAAAAAAACAAGTAAACAAATCAAGTATGGAATCAAACGGTCCTAACCTACAAATCTCCGAGTTGATAAACTGATAACGTGCAATGAGAGTTATGACAATAGGTAATTGCTTACCGATTTATAAGAAGCAAGGAATAATACACAATACACTTGGCACGCGAATCGCACAGAAAACGAAGCCTTGAAAGCACCAAGACTCACTTTTCGCAATTTACGAGGATGGCAAAAATCGCGAACTCCGAGAAAAACCGTACTGACTGCCGAAGAAAATCAAAACAAAACAGCGAACACTCATTTCTTCGGCGTTGTCAAATGTATATTCCAAAGACTCCTTTTCTTACTGTCTCAATGACCCTTGAGACTATTCTGTTCTTCAATTGCTCTTAGGTAGAACATTTTTTACGTCGATTTCTACTATTTTAGTCAATTAACCCAGAGGACAGTGATTGGAACTCTTGTCATCACCGGTAACACATCCCCCAGAGCTACTTGCTGGTAGCTGACTATCTGACAACGGAGAGAATGAGATGACTAAGACGATTCTTTCAGTGTTGCCAAAGCTTCTGAAAATATTTAGGACATCGCCTTCTTATTTTCTGGGAGATAAAACTTGGTAATTCCGGTAATATTGGAGAGATTGCTGATTGCAGTTTATATATAACTAAAAATTATGAGTTAGGTATCCCTGCCTGACAAAAATTTTTCCTGAAGACTAAAATTCTTCCCAGGGGCAGCGTATTGTCGATGGCGCAAGTGCAACACCACATACCTCTATTGCGATATTTCTTCTGCTCCTAATAATGTTTTCAGAAACAGGTCAAATTTTAAGCTTGAAATTCATACAAAATATTCTGCCGACAGAGACGAAAAATCAAGGAAATTTTCATGAAATGCAATGTCTGGTTTACAAAGGAAAAAATCAAGTGTAACAGAAAGTCTGCAACGTTGCAAACGGAGATACGTGGTTACGCACTTTGGCCATCCTCATATAAAACTTCAGAAGTTCTGTTGTTGTATTTTATAGTATCAAATTTTCTTTGAAATTTTGAAGGAATGAGACAAATTAACAAAAAATAATGGGCAAAAGTGTTAGTCACAAGGTTTATAATTTGATCATCATTGAAAAAATATAAAAATATAAAAAAATTTGAAACATTGCGATAAACGGAGTCACTTTCTTGTAAAAATTATGATTGTCTGTGCATTTAAAAAGAAGAATGTTTATCTTCTTTTAAGAGGGGGCAAATATGATTGAAATATTGCTCAATTCTTGTAACAAGATTTAAAAAACTTACTTCCAATGCTGGCTTGCTAACAGTATTTAAGTAAACCTGTCTTCACATGATCAAATTAAGCTTTTCAAAAAAGGTGATTGATGGTACAGCCTTTCATGACTAGCCGATCAGAGAACAAATTTTGAATACCTTCAATTCGACTACACTTCAGCAGACAGGTGGATTTAAGGATGAGGCAAAAATCTTAGTTCCTTATTGCGAAAAATAGTTATATATACAGTTAAATATACAGCAAAATATACAGTTGACAAATTAAAGACAAAAACAGCATAAGGATTGACTTCCATCAATACAATGCTGGTTTGAGACTTCATTCCCAGCCACCTCCTGGTTTACGAAAAGGTGGAACTGAAATCACAGGATTAATTTTCATCCAGTGCCATATGTATTCCATTCTGTCTTGAAAATCAGATGATCGCCTCTCAGGAGAATAAAAGGCTCATCAGATTTTACTTGTGGCGGACAAAAAAATTACGAGACTCCTGGTCCACATGAATGGACTGAAAGCCACAGATCTGACACTGCATTGCGGGTGTGTAATACTACCTCCTATTGCATATTATACAGGTAATAATACATAGACTTAAAATGAAGACATTCATACAGGTTTTAATACGTGGACTTAAAATGAAATATTTTAAGATAGGTTTATGAGATGGATATGAGATGGGTTCATCTATTTTTTTTTCTTCCATTTCTTCTCGAGTGTTTTGAGAACTTCTTCAAAATTATTTGTTAAGTTCTCCTTCTGCTCAGCATGAGTTTTTTCCTGCAAAAAAAAAAAAAAAAATTAATAATTAAATAAAATAATAAAAAGGGCTTTAATTAAGTAAAACACCTGTGGAGAGAACTAACATTATTCCTCTCCTACCAATTCTCAAACAGCCCTCATGGCTGATCTTACACTTTATCTCCTGGTCCCCTTCCACTCAACCCCAGGAGAACTTCGCCTGAGACCATTTAGCTCAGGTTACCTAGCTAGGAATTGAACCCAGGACCTTCTGAATATAGGATCAACGCTTCAACCACTACACCACTGAAGGCTGACGACTACCCATCATAATATCGATGGTGGAACTACCAGTCCATGTAATCCGGTTTGCGATGTTGCAGACTTCCTGTCATACTTCATGGAAAACTTCTGCGATTTTTCTTCTCTGAGCAGAGAAAACTTTGTAAAAACTTCAAAGGATGATATTAATTTTTTTTCCTTCAAAAAAAAATAAAACCGTAGTAGAGATTTTTAAACCCCACAAACGGGATACGTGGTCTGGTAGTTTCACCGGCAATATTTATAATCTACACCTTTGGATCGGATCTTCATCGGAGGTTCCTGTATTGACTTGGTCATAAGGAAAATTATGATGATCTATTTGCCTTCATAAAACATACTATGCATCTTTTTCTGAAGATGTCAAATCAATCAATTAATCAATGGGCCAGTTGCGCTGGTAACAGAATCCAGTTTTGATGCTTAATTCTTGTAAATTAGCTAAAAAGAAGAAAATCTGTTCAGACAGCAACTTTCTAGAGTGAATATTAACCGAGATATCGTCCTTTGAGGTCAGGTTTTGGACGTCATGTACCGCGGTCGTGCATAACATGGTATGTACTACCTCAGTGGATGACGTCATAAATGGAGTCTTTCAAAACACAATATCTTGGTTAATATTCAACATAAAAAGTTGCTCTTTAGACGGATCTTATTATTTTCAGTTCAAAACTTGATTCTGTGACCAACGCGACTGACCCATTAATCATTAACATAAACATTGTAGATTCATGGGCTCAACCTAGCTAGATTCAATAGGGGTAACCCCACAAGAGAGATATAAAGGGGAATGGTTGACATAGTTTGACATAAAATTAAGTTGCCTATTAATTTTATGCTGAACATAAAAATAACTGATAGGTAAGATTATGTAGAGAACAAAGATTTTATGCTACATCCTGTTCTTACAGAAAAAGTGCGTTTACAATACAGACCCAGCGGAAAAAATTCCAGAACAAAAATTCCAGTGCGCAGAGAACAGAAAATGAAAAATGTTTTGCATTATTTTCATTGCAAATGACAGGATTATTTGAATTTTTTTCCTTCAGATATGAATCATTTAGCTAGCTAAAATTGCAGTCCTTACCAATACCTCTTATTCCTCTTTTCACTATTCAGTATAACTCATAGCATTGAGCCCCAAACTAGACTGAAACTCACCGATTGAGTAGACAGTGCTGACTATTTCCTGATTGAAGGTTTTAAGGGTTTTTACATTTCCTGTCTTTTTTTATGAAATCGCCTGACTTGTCCCGGATTTCCCTGACAATCTCCTGTTTTTCAGGTTTTTCAGACCTGCAGACACCTTACAAAAATTCTAGTGAGAACTAAAATCTGAGACTCTGTATAAAGTTTTAAGAGAAACATGTGATGAAAAGGTTATCCATGACAAACTTACTTTAGCACAGTCAAGAGTTGAGCAACTGTTGCTATCCACTATAAAGGCATCCAAAAATTCATCACAAACAGGGGATAGAAGGGAACAAAAAAAAGGCTAAACAGCATAGAGAAAACGTCCGCCAGAATAGTTGAGGTAAATTTTGAAAAAGTTGCAAGTTCCTTACCAGTGATTGCAAAATACTTCCTTGCAACATGAATAATAGCTCCTCTAACGTTAGTTCATTTTCTGTCTTCTTTTTTTTAATAAACAGACATGAGCTTTGATGAGATTCGTGTTCTTTCCTGCAGAAAAAAGAAAAAAGAAATTGTAAACACCAAAACTGCTTTCACCAAAACTAGATCAACTATTCCAACTTGAAGCAATTATAATACTAGCCAAGTCAAAACTAAAATGTGACTTATCCAGCCAACTGCTCACGGAGTTTAAGTATCTGACTCAATCATCAATGACACAGCGCACAAGATTCAAATTACGGATGAACAGACATATTTCTGGCCTGCTGATGATTAAAGTATGTCTACTGGTACCAGGTTATCAAATGGACCGCGTTAAACCGAAAGGAACCAAGCCACATCAGCTACTGCCAAATTTAATAAGACAAGTTGATTTTTTTCATGAAAACGGTTGTGCGTATTTTTGTGCAAATTTCAGTAAATTTTCTCCATAGTACGACGCAAATTCCCTTAAATTTCCAGAGGAATCCGCACAAACGATCTCTTGTAAAAAATTAAATTGCCCCGTTAAATGGAAATAGCTGATGTGGCTTGGTTCCTCTCTGTTAAACTCGGTCCAAATAGAGTTGCTTTTTCATTACCTTTTCTTCACATCACAAGTATTTTGAATTTTGAGAAAAGCACATTATTAAAATAAAAAGAAAGTATAATTGGAGAGTTTAATGTAGGGATGCTAGAATAATAAATTGAAACAGTAGAAATATAATTGAAATTCTATAGAAACAAGATACAATGAATTGTACAGAAAAATTTCAGAACTAAAAAGCTGCTTTTTAAGGTTCATAATGTATTTACTTTCTACACTTTATCACAAAAAATCAGTCTCTATACTGTGCTCCTATACTGAGCTTTCAGAATCTGACTTTTCCCTCACCAGGGCCATAGACCATGGGTGCAGAAAGTTTCACACTTTCCCCAAATTTTAATGGACCACAAAACAAGGTTCGTACGAATTTGGCATTTTAGGACATGCTTACTCTTTAAAATTCATCGTAGAGCATGATTCAAGCACTGAAAATTACCGAAGTTGATCGTGCACTATGACGATTTTCGTAAGCTTCATAATCGAGTGATTTTCCTTCACACTTCAAAATCCCTTTTATGGCAGCCTTCACATTTTTATGGCGACCCAATCGATTGTGGAAGTTGCACCCAAAAGTCCACACTGAATTCCTCCTCGTTATGTAGTTACAAGTTGATAAATGAGTAGATTAACCTTACCATGGATCATCATTGATCTCCCAACCATCCAGCTCTTTCAAGCAGATAAAGCACTTGACAAGGCCCGGCTCTCCTAGGGGGTTAGGCTGATAAAATCCTGCTTCAGCCATCTGGAAGCCAAAAAAAACAAACAAATTGTGATTCCTGTTGATAACACAATAGGCCTGGGGACAAGGTATGAATTAAAGCATTGCATAACTTGTTCGGGCTTCAAAATTTTGAGAGGGAATTGAATCACCAGGGTGTCTACTAAAACAGGCTGACAAAAAATCAGTACTTTTACAGTACTTTTTCAGTACATTCCCAAGATTTACGGTACCTCCTCAACAGTAAAAATTCAGTACTTTTTCAGTATCTCCCATTAACGAAATTCGAAAAATTTCAAAATTTACACTTCTAGCTCAAATTGCCACAAAAATGACAACAAATTCAAAAAAATTCCGGGCCTTCTTGCAGAATATATGCACTTTTTCAGTACTTCCGGATCGCCCTTAAAAAATCAGCACTATTTCTGGACTTGTAGACACCCTGATCACACAACAGGAAATTTGGAAATAAATTCTTCAACAAAATATGAGTGCTTACAATTGAAATATGTTGGATGGCAAAAATACAAATGGCGTCTTTTTTCCATACAAATTAAAAAATTTTCAAAAACTGATTACACCTACTTAGATGACTTACTTTTATTCTTTACGGCCCACCCGAAATGGCCCAAAAGAATAAAAGTAAGTCATCTAAGTATAATCAGTTTTTTTAAAAAATTTTAATTAGTATAAAAAAAGTGTTCATAGTGCCGATAAAGTGTTAGAAAAATTGTGTAGTATGCTACAACATAGTCGCAAAGTAGAGAAATTTCTGAGCCCCTTGTCCCAAAGTGCGTACTGTTCCTTGCTTCTTGCAATCTGGCATTTGGCTCCGTTGAATCAAAATATTCTAGACAGTGTTGGTGACGTAGCCAATTTGCCTTGAAATTCAGTATAAAACTGAACTCATTCTAGAGATCAGGTTTCTTCTTTGAGTTCCTTGCCGAAGTGTGGACCCAGCACTATTTTTACACCTTGTTACTAACAGCGATCTGTTCTTAGTGAAATATTCTAGTGACCATCCACTTTCCAAGGTGAAAGGCAGAAAGAAAAAAATAACATTATCGATACTTTTGAATATTAACTTTTAATCTAGGCATGCTGACATTTGCTGTGAGCACCAGCACAAAATGGAATACTTTTTGCAGCTCTAGATGTTGGAATGAACTCAAGTAAAGTATTAATTTCCTTCACATGCAAATATTTTAGTAAATGAGTCTGGTGTTTTTTTCATTTTTTTTGAGAGAGAGAAAAAACTTTGGGCTTGAGAGGAAAAAAATTGTACACCAGAAAAGTTTCTACCGAAAATACTAAATTGTACAGATTGTGCTGAGTTGTTAACTAAAAAGAGTATTATTCTACTTTTTTACCTTAAAAAAGCTTCATTGATGATTGCGATTTGAACTTGCGAGAATGGGAGGTCAGCCATTTCAGCTACTGTACAACAATTTTACTGTTGGAACACAGTATAAGTGGGCAAAAATAGAAAGTGTTATTACCTTACTAGCACTGCATGGAGCATCATTGCCAAACTGCCATTTCTTGTAAGTCTCAAGTCGGTCTTCTAGTAGACAAAAGTTGATGGAATTAAAAATCGAGTTCATATCTGCCATCTGTAAAAAAGAACCTTTCAATGTAGTGAACAAATATATTGAATACAGAACCAAACACACTACTGAACAAATGGGAGAAACATAGTAGCATGACGTGAAAATAACTTTGTCTTGGGAAGTCAATCAAAGCAACATTTGAATAGAATTTTGATCATTTTGGGGCGCTTAACTTCTATTTAAATTTTTTGAAAGTCGGTCTTTTCTTTCTGACAATACTTGAGTAATTTAAATTTGAAATACCTTTCACTACATGTGCACTTTAACATAAATTTAGTCACGGCCTCCAATAATCATGAGCACTTTAGCATCGGAAAAATGCTTGAGTGATAACTCGCGTTCCTCAGGAAAGCATGAGAAGAATGTGGGATCGCAGTGTCCTTAAACAATTGATAGGTAGATCCGTGCAAGTCAATGGGGGAAATTTTCTTGGATTTCCAATTCCTTCATGGATTTTGAGCGGTGCTGGAAATGTCATAAATAGGACTAAAAACTGTATACAGCGATCTGTTTCACTCAAAATGTCATTTAACTGCGCTCTTGGGTTTTCAGATATCTATTATTTGTCAGAGTTACTTCAATACTTAAATGAATGTTGGACTAGTTGCAAGAAAATAAAGACCTCAGGACATTGCCACTAAAGCTCGCGCATCATATGTTGAGACAAACGTCAAAGTATTGTTCATGTCACCATTCACCGGTGGTGCCACCTGACTACATGTATTAAGCTGTTGAGTGGTGTGAATTCAGAGCTTATCGGAGATTGACGTTTGTCTCAACATGCGATGCGCGAGCTCTATGAATCTAGACTTTTTCAGATTATGGCCCGTGGTTGTTTTGTCCACTAAAGCGCCCAGCAAAACAGCATAGTGAAAACTGAGAGACAGATCATGGAGAAGCCAAGAAAGACACCCTTTTGACATGA
This sequence comes from Bemisia tabaci, assembly GCF_918797505.1. Lineage (NCBI taxonomy): Eukaryota > Metazoa > Arthropoda > Insecta > Hemiptera > Aleyrodidae > Bemisia > Bemisia tabaci. The sequence goes on from NC_092798.1 coordinate 4,180,702, forward strand.
ATTGATCTAATACTCAGCTTGTAAAGGTGTGATACATCAAATGCCGGATGGAGCACTCGCAGGGCTCCTACTGCCGATCCTCCCCAGGATCGAAGGAATTCTTGTCTTGAGGTAGAAGGAGACTACGTAAAATCGTGCAGATACTAATAATAAAAGCAATTTCTAACGGTAGGTTCCGCTTGCACAGGAAACGGGAGCTCAAACCATGCGCAAACCTGACAAGAATGAACTTCTTCGACATGGCAAGAAGAACATAAACAAAGCAGTACCTGAGGGAAGGATGGGCCAAAAACTATGATAGCTGTGAGAGTGGTGATACAGCTGATACTTACCGTGATAAAACATACAACACACACAATATTCGAGAGGAAATTTGGAGAATAATGGGCAAATCATTAATTTTTAACACTGGGAAATGTGAAAAGACGAAACACACAGTTCAAATGATAACAGATGCGATGGCTGTTGACTTTCAGCCGGATGAAACCGGTGGGATCATTTGGCGCCGAAACACCCGAAGTAACACCAACACCAAAACTGGACAAATGATGACAGGTTGATTCTAAAATGAGGTAATTTAAACTAAAAACTGAAGAAATTTATTTTTCACGTTTGATATTTAAAAATTGATGGTAAAGAGACGCAATAAAATGCGCTTAATGAATAAGAGAGACCATTAATTCAGTGTATTTCAGCAAGAATGTGACAATACAGTTGGCATTACCTCTGCCAATTATGATTGCCGAAAACGCGCCAACATTTAAATTGTCGCTCAAGGGTCCGACTGAGCGCATGTAAGAATTATGTTATGGGTGACCGTTCTTCTCAATTTTAAGAGAGCACCAAGAGCATAGGCGGTTCTACAGTGGTGAAAATAGAGTGCAGAGACCAAAACCGTAGAAGAGGCTATGATAAAATACAAAAATTGGGAAAAAGTCTGAGGGAAATACGCAAAAACTTGGTATTTTTACTTTGATGATTCTTGAAATTCTTCCCCTTGCTTTACTATGCAGAAAGTACTTTTTAACCAATGTAGAAACGACCGGATTACTGCTTTAACAGATTCTATGCTAAGCTATTTTCACTGAAAAAAAAAACTTCGGCAATTAATTCAAATTCTTCTCAACAGAATTCTTGCTGATTGCGGTGTTTTACAACAATTTCACTTTTTTTACCGCAAAATTGTTATCTTCATGGAAATATTTGCTACTTATTTTCTACATGGAGAAAACTTAGTGAGAAAGACAACGACATCTCTGAAAAATCAAAATTTTACAGTATCGACCATTTCCAAAACAATTTTGTTTCATTTTTAAAAATGTTATGTTCCTCATTAAAAGAATCATAGGTACAATCTGAGTTTAGTCATCTCTGAGTGTTTTTTTGTTGAACTTTTACAGAACTTAGCAGCAGTTTTTAATAGATTTTTACGAAGTTACAAACTTAGAGAACTGAAAATAAATCTTTTCTCTTCGTGATTGCAGTCATGTTGCTTTAGAGTAAAAGTGATTTTTCTCATCAAATTTGCATGCTCGACTCATGAAATCCGAAAGGCTCTACACATTTTAGGAACAGCCCTTTAGAGTGACATGACACATTTGATTCAATTTTTTATTTTTACAGCACTTATGCTGTTATTAGCTTGATGAATTTTTAAGAGAAGGCTGGTAAGCCTCTAAACCATAATCCTTGTTTCAACTGATTGTCAGTGTTCAGTTATTTATGTAACTTTGTAAAAATCAATTAAAATCTCCTGTTATGTTCTCTAGAAATTCAACTTGAAGAACTTAAAATTGATTAGACTCACAATCAGATTATATGATTTTATTACGTATTTTCTCCTTGTGAGTATTTCAAAATCCTTACTGATTGTGAGCTGCACATAGCAATGGTAAAATAAAAAAAGAAATAGAGGAAAATCTTGATTGCAATATTTTGAAATTTGTCTTCTTGTTTTGTCTTTGCGATGAAATATAAACTAATTTAGTACTTTTGTCTTCAAAATAAAGCATTTGGCTACGGTAAGCAACAAAAGTTTATGATAAAATGGTCCGGCTCATACACAGGATGGATAAGTAGAGGGTCAATAAACAATTTCAACAAACTTTTAATGCTATGTTCTTTTATTATTTCCGTTTTGCTTTTAAGGCATTTAGAGTGATTACAATGATAGAGTCTATTCATAGACAGAAGAGATGGCAAGGGTGGCCACATTTTGTAAAAAATCAATTCATCAGGATTCTCAAGTAGATAAAATAAAAATAATAAATTGAGAAAATTGATGATTGTGTGAGTAAATTGGGAGCAAAAGTAAGTAAAACGATGTAAAATTATGTAAATAATAAAGGACTGTTTTTTTAAGGGATTAAAGGTAGGTTTCGCTTACTTTAATAAGTTATTAAATGTTTGATCGCTGTGGACCGCAGGGCAAGTAGATGCTCAAACATCACATGGAAAAAAGGTTAAATTTAGAACTTTGAGCATAAAACCTAAGATTGTGAACAATGATGAAGGGATTAAGAGAAATGAACATCCAATTGAGATGGTGAAAAATACTTAATTCTACAATGATATTAAAATACAATGGAAATGTAACTGGTTTAAAATAAATACACGAGAAATTATCTTCTAGACACCGCATAAAAAACCATTACAAGACAATACGACAAAAAATGAAAATAAAATAAAAATTTAAAAATCATAGGAGAAATTACTGATCACAATTATCTTATGACTTTGTACTTGCTACAAAAAAAAAAAAAAAAAAAAAAAAAAAAAAAATCAAGTCAATTGGGTAGAAAGACAATCTAAGGACGAGAATAATCAATTTATTCTTTAAAAATAATTTGGAAATAACACAATAATCCACGGAGTCTTTTGAAAGGAAAATGGTAAAATAGAGGAGTTTAAGTTAAATTTTTTTTTAAAATTACTTGTTCAAAGGGTTACAAATGTTTCCTTTCGGTGTTGAAAAGAGGACGCAATTTGGTGCTGACTCCTCTGTGATCTCTGTTTTTTTCGCATGATTCAATGAAAAATTTTCAAAATGCCATCTTCCGCAGTGGTACATAACATGTTATATTTTATTATGATTTCCAATCTTGGTCTCGACACTAGTCTTGCCACGTAACCATCTTAATTTTGCGTGTAGCTGATTCATAAGAAAAAAATTGAAGAAATCAGGACATATTTTGGTGTAGTAAGAAGACCTTGTCATCCAAATAAAGAAAGATTACAATGGCTAGAGTCGAAAAATGCGTCTCTACAAGTCGATTTTTACAAATTTCTGTTTGATCTCCTATTTTTGTAAGAATTACAACCAAAACGTTTTCCCTGTTATTTTTTGAGAATACTAATGGATGAACCAAGGAAATTCACCGAAATATTCAGGAAAATTACTGATTACTTTCTTTTAAAAAAATTAAACATGAGCGGACACTTGCAAAGTCACAGTCTGCCATACGCATTTTTCAACTCTGACAAATAAAATCTTAAATAATGTTGACTGTAAAAACAAATAAAGCATCTTGATGTCTTCTGAATTATCCTTAATTTCTCAGACTCCGATAAAATACAATTATGTTACTTACACAATTGACTCATTAAAACACATGCAAGACATTTTTGCCCACACATTAATCAAGGTATAGTAATCAGTTACACAAAATAAAATTGAAAGAAAAAAATGTACACCAAATAATAAAAAAATAAATAACAGACAAAAAATAGATTAAAAATAACCAACAAAAAATTAACAACAAGCAAGGCAGAGAACCTCCAGACTAACGCACACGTAGAAATGCACAATTGTGACAGTGTGATGAGTACTCAATGCGTCATCAATTTAAACCATTTTTTACAACACTTTAAAATTCAATCTTTATCTCTTCACTTAATAGATAAAGCACAAAAACATAGCTTGGGCCTGAGAACACAAAAACAATAGAATAAAAAAGTGAAGAGTGGGTAAAACAAGGCTAAAATATTAAATCACTAGACAAGCACAAACTTTCAAGCCCTCATAGGCTCATTTTCAGCTGCACAAAATAATGGAAATTTATAAAATATTGTGTGACAACTCGATCCCAGTTTTGATAATGCAACCACTGGAATTCATGGTCGGTCATCGAATACCCGTGGTTGCGTTATCACAACTGGGATCAGGTTACCATTTAATATTTTATAAATTTTCATCGTTTTTAGCATAAAAAAATGAGCCGATGATGGCTCTAAACGTCCTACCTTCTTAGTGTTTCTATATTTTGGGCTTTTTTACCCATTTTCTATTTTTTAATTCAGTTGTAATCACGTGATTGTACTTTGAGAATTTAAGTCAATGGTGAAACTGCAGCAACACAAAAGTCTATTCGTGACTTTGCATGCTTCCTGTTATACTAAATTTTAAATTGGAAAAATAGCCAATGACTTTTCTTGACAAATTTCCTGACTTTTTTTGTTTTCTATGTGACGAAGAGTCTATGGAAATTTCAAGCAATGCCGTTGGTTTATTTTCTCCTGATCAAATAAAATGAGATTGGAACTTTTAAGAGACCGCAAATTAGATACATACACTTGCAGTTACACTGTCAATGTTGATGACGAAACTGAAAGAATGCATGTTGTTTACAGTGTTTCAAAATCTCCGCTCCAATTTTTCCTTTCTATTTTTCGAGAGAAAAAATCAACATTGTTCCATGAAGTTTTCGTAGAATTTTTTTGCTCGGAGAGGAAAAACCACAACAATTTTCTGGGATTGCCATTCAGTATTTTTCCATTTAAAATAAAAAGTACATACGACAGGATGTCTGCAACGCTGCAAATTGAGACACGCGTTTCTGCAGTTTCACCATTGATATGCCAAAACGCTTCAGTCTTCTTCAGAGAGTACTTCCTGACTTTATTTTTTTCTAGCCTTCTATACAATAAAACATTAAACACCTTAAACGCCGCAATAACCTTAATTGGCATTATAAACGTTATTTTCTATTGCAAATTTTCCTTGATCATCAGAAAAGAGGGATCCAGTTGTCTTCTCTCACAAAACTTAGAGAGAGTACCATTTGTTTATTATTTTTGAAGCTATTTGAACTTACATTTTGATCAAAGTTCACCATAAAAACTTCTTGAACCTTTTCTAGCGCAGTTTCTCCTTCCACCATTCCCCTTTACTGCATTTCTCTTATGAGGAAGGGGTCAAAAGGACGCATTTCGAGAAAGGGGTCAAAAGGACACATTTCAAGGAAGGCAGGCTTCCCTTACCCATTCATTCCCCAACAGATGCCTAAGACCATGCGTCTCTGAATGAAAATTAGTTAAATGAAAATTTAGAGAAGTAACAAAAGCAATTTTAGAGTAAAATGAATCCTTCCCTTGGAAGGCATATGATGAGAAAAAAATTAACCTGTCGTTTTTTCATCGCAAATTTTCAGTTTGCAATGTAAGAACATTGAAATCAACAATCAATGCTGGCAAATTTTGCGGTGATTTAAAAAATCAACTTATTCACAAATGCCGTTTACATGATGATGTCATTAGCATGAAGTCAGAATTAACTGGCAGCTGAAGATCTGCTTTAAAGTTTGTAAAGTGTCCAGCGAAAGTCAAAATAGAGTTTCTGACTCCTCTTTTCCAAAACACGCAGGTCATATTTCTTTTTCCAATAAATACATCCCTCACATTTAATAAAGTGCAGGATCTGTTCCAAATGCTATGAATTGGCCGAATGAAAATTAGTATCCCAAATTTCAATAGACCAAGGCATAACATACTCTGGCGTTAATTCATGCTTCCAAAACTTTGGTGTGTTGGAGCAGATTGATGCAAACAACTTTTACTAATAGAAAATCACTAATTTGACAGGGACTAGTTTATAGAACAATAAACAAGATAATAATTATGACTAGGAGTCCTGATAGTACTAGTATTGTCATCCATTGTCTCCTATCTGCAAAACAGAAAATTGTTCAAATTAGTCACGGTAAATTCACTTCAGAAATGACAAAAAAAAGCCTAGAATGTACTGTCTGGCACTGGTTGATAATTTCAGAGCTATTTTTTGTTGATTTGCGGAAGTTTTGAACTTCTCCCGCCTGGCAAACAGTGGGCAAAAAAGTTGCAGATACGTTACAAAATCGCTACTGCAACATTGAAAACGGCAGCTGCCAAAAAGGACATTACACCGATACTTTTGTGACGATTCTGAAATGTTTTCACAGACCATTAGCCAAACAGGCTTACTTTTACATCATCTTGTTATATGGCCCGGCACAGGTTAATAATAATTTTCACTCTACGCAAGTCCAAGCACTTAGGAACTTGACTATGGATTGAATTTATGAAAACCAAGTTAAGCAAGATTTTCGAAACTCTATAAAACATTGATTGCCCTGATAGCCGGACATCTACATTTTCCCATGACACAGCTTTAAGTTTTGGAGGCTGACAACAGGTCGTTATTGTTACTATAATGTCATGACTTATGTGTAGTCCTTCTTGCAAGTTTAAGCTAAATATTTTTTAAATCCTGATCTTTATTTTTTTTTCTTTTTTTCTCATCAGAGCCATAGAATGGTAGGAGCAAATGAGGAAGAACAAGTGGGCAGCCAAATTCATTAAGGGACACAACACTCATGGATTAAGAAAAGACAAATTTATGTCTTTTGGTACAAAAAAAAAAAAAAAAAAAAAAAAAAAAAAAAAAAAAAAAAAATTAAAATTAAAATTAAAATAAAAACAGCTAATATTACAAAAATAGAAGAAATTAAAAGCGATAGGAAGGATCTTACCATTAGAAATATGCAAGACTTTGGAGACTTTTTTCAGAGTGGTATCTAACTTCGATTCAACAACACCCAATTCATGCCCAAAGTCATCCAGCATCCTAAAAGAAAAAACAAATTTGAAATAGCGTAATACTTTTCCTTTACTTACTCCTTCGAGGCATGAATTTGCTTGAGCAGGAAAATTCTTTATAATTGGTTTCTATCTTGAAGAAAATGGTCTGAAAACTTCTTCAATTTTTGACTCGGAATGATGTTTAATGGAGATATTTCCAAGCCAAATAAGTTTACGCACTATTTATTGACAAGATTTAGTTTTTACTTAAAAGGTTTTAGCACAAATAGCTGCCTTTAAAAATCCAATATCCCATGGAATTTAGACTAAAATAATCATTCCTGCTTGTAAGTGAAGCACCAATAAATTTTCCTTTAGAAGTTCAGATTAAAATTGAAGAAAAAATAAGATTGCCATCACTGAGCTCTGAGATAATGAATTCAATGACATCAAGAAAAGTGCCTTTTTTTAAATCAATGAAATAAAAATAGATGAGTAAAAATTTGAGGTCCTCTCGATTTTGCTTTGAACTTAGGAGAATTTTTTACAGAGGAAATGTTGAGGCCTATTCCCATTCTGGGGAATAATCGTATGCAATAGCACCCATCAATGTTCGAATCCTACCAAAAAATTTAGGGACCATCTAGAGCAGCTTGGTCAGTATTTGAGAGCTATTTCTGCTTTTTCAGAGGCCAAAATGGTTTTCCTAATACGATATTCAATGTGTACCTGATGTCTTTTGAGACTTTAGAATCAGAATTTTTCTAACTTGTTAGCACATTTTCTTTCCTTCTTCTCACTCGCTAGAATACTTTCTAGGGGTTTCTGGTAGGTTTCAGTATCAATCAAAAAAGTCAGTCTGGGTTCAAGAATATTTCCAGCGACATAAAAAACAAGGATAGAAATACTTACACAGCTTGTTCGTCTAATTCTGTGTTGATATGATGGGAGACTGTTTTCAAAGTGCCTATTGATTCTGCAATCATATCAAGCTGCGCATCTTGGGCTGCTAACATGCTACTTTGTTGCCCCAGGCCAGTCAAAAACTGGCGATTAGGACTGTCTAGTTGATTATCCAACCGAGAATATTTGGTTGATGTGTGCGAACTTGCTACACGAACAGGGCTTGTGTCCAGCAGGGGCTGAAACAGTAATAAATTGTATCAATATGACTGAAATAAAGAGGAAAGATTTGCACAGGGCTGGAAGAAAGAGATGAAAATATACAAATCTTAAGATTAAAAATCAAGTCCTACTTAAAAAGTTGCAAATTGGTCCCATAAAGCCCTAAGGACTTTCTTTCACTACTGCAGCACTTCCATGTGGAATTTTACTATAAAACAAGATTTGAAGGGCTTGGAGGACAAGGCGCATAAGTGCAGATTAGCTATTTCGAGAAATACGTGTTTGAAATTTCGAAATTACATGGATCCTTATGACAGAAAGAAAGTTCTAGCCAACTTTTTGATGCTTGAAAATTGGATTTTACCAATACACTTTTCTCAGAATTTATTTCAAACCTAGATTTGGTTGAAATCACTAATTTCTCAATTTTTTTAAAAACTGCACTTATGCGTCTTATCCACCAAGCCCTTCAATTAAGATAGTAGAAAGCGCATGATTTTAGTTGCATCGCGATGCTTGCACAGGTGACGACATTAGAATTAGAATTTGGGAGCGAATAGTCACAGAATATACATTAAGAGATTAAGACTAATTTTACTAGAAATCATTAATACCTCAATTTGTTCAAAAATTACACTTCTGCACCTTGTCCTCCAAGCTCCTCATTTATTTAATAGAATTGAAGGCATTGCATGCACTTATCAGTGTTCCAAACTCAAAAGCTCTTAAAATATGTCTGCCATAGCCCCTAAGAAATGAAGACTCTGACTAAAAAAGGCCTCTAATAAAAATTGCAGCAATTCTAATTTTTAAGATTAGTGATTTTTTGTCAATCGGCACAGAACTGATCCTGTCAAGCAAGCGGTTGCAGATCTTGCGCCATGACATACCGGCACAAATTCAATTTGGCTCCTAAAAAATCTTCAATGGGTTCTGAAAATTGAGCTCGATAGGCCAATGCCAGATAGCTACTTAAACTCAAATGATACGTGTTGATACTCAATGATACGTGTGTGATACGATGTTACGTACACTGGTGCCGAGTCAAGTTTGCCTAGATGTCATTGTCGCTGTTTGTTTTGCCCTATATTACGCTTCTTTTTTTGTTTTATTTTTCTTGAGGGGCTAAACTTTGACCTACCTGCCTGACAATACGATCTTTATCTCTTCCTCTTGCAAAGTTCATCTTGTCTTTCATTCCCTGAAAGAAAAGGGGGGAAAAATTAATAAATGAAAAAAATAAAAACAGCAATTGTAATATATTCAGAATTTTTTCTGAAATATATGAGTAGGACAATTTTGATCATGCAGTGTTCTGAACACTCGAAACTTTTGAATTACAAATGCATTCATTGTTCATGCATTATTGTGCATTTGGTTATTTAAGAAATTTGAGGATTATGTGAGTCAATAGAATTATAGCTGAGCAACAAAGTTAGTTATAGGACAGATGTGAAGATAAATAATCATACCTTGACCTCAGCTCTAGTCTGTTCAATGAACGTTTTCCGGGCACCCAGCTCTTTGGAGTCAATTTTAATTTTGGTAGGATTCTTTTCTACAATGCGTTTGAAAAAGTTAAGGTTGGCTACTTGATTAGTAAGACAGTGAAAAGAGAGGTAGGACGCAATTCCACACGACAAGTTCCATTTCAGATATTGAGAAAATTAATACTGAAAAGGTGTGAGTGTGAGAAGCTTATTTCTCAGGGTATGAAAACATTCAAATTAGAGCATCAGCATACCTGCAGCCTGATTGTTGAAATTTATGTCGGCAAGACCGGGATCGAAAATCGATACATTACACGGCGGCGTAGATATGGCTACGTCTTGTCTTATCTTGCCGACATAGCAAGTTAAAGTTTCAATAATAAGGCTGCAGAACTGATGTTTTGCTTTACATAATGCCAAATTGTTTCTAATAAAGTAGCATCAGGGACGAACATTGATTGTGCTTCTTCTCTTGTGCTGACAAAGGTCAGGTTTCATCTCAACCTATTGGAGGGCTCTGCTTTAATTATTCGCTCCTTTCTTTCCTTCGAAATAATTTACTTTTTTCAAGGAGGGAATTGAATTTAAATGACTTTTTAAGATTGTACTGAGCTCCCTGTTTTCATGTTTGATCAGCTGTTACTACTATTTACTTCAGCAACTAGGCTGATGGGCTAATGATATATGAGTGGGGGGTATGAAGTATACTACTTACAGGTTCTAACATGACTTCCACCAAAATTTTGACCAGTCCTCTTAAAAATACCACAGCACACAAAAAGAAAAAATACACCAAAAACCAATGAAAAAGACAGAAAAGAGACCTGTTGACAGTAGACAAGCTTAATATGTGGGACTAAAAAGAATTCCATCACCATTGGTACTTCAGTTAAAAGAAAATTATCATTTCATTTTGACATACATGTACGAAGATTTCTCGGTAGCGACTCAAAGAAAGAGGACTTCTGATTGAGCATGCCAAATGTTCATGCTCATGTTAGATTTATCTCTCAGTAAAACCTTGGAACTTTCATGAAAGGTTTAAATCAATACCACAACCCTTTTTCAGTCACTTTCAAATGCGAGAGAAATTCAAGAAAATAAATGATGTCTTCCTATATTGTCATCATAATTGATAACAGTGCGTAAATTGTCATTATTTATAGGTAAATATTTAAAGATATGCTGGATAATGTACCAAAGTGAGAACTGGGCGAGTCATGGAAATAATCGCCATAAAAATATAGGTGCCAGGAAAATATTTTCACTGATTTCTTCAGTTTTCCATGAACGTCTCCGTCTTAATAGCCGGAGAAAATGTGAACATGAGATTGTGGATTTCATCTCAAGCAAAGTTACTCAAACTTTTAAAACCTTTGTTTCTCAATATCGTTTAATTTTTTCCTTTACATTTCATATTTTGGATGTTGCGCATCCAGTTTTTCAGATCTTTAAAAGTCTTTTCCGGAGTGGTGTTCTCATATCCAAATGGTAAGCTTGGATTTTAGTCCCTTTTCTTCATGATCCAGTCAAAAGGAAGGAAAATGATCAATCCTAACAGCTTGTTGACTGAAAATTATTCTATGATAGGAGTCATTTTGAGGTCAACATGTAGCCATAAAAAGAAAAGGATTAAAGATAGAAACGGGTTAGAGATAGAAAAGGATATTAATGGTGTCCTCTAGGTCTTCAAGATCCCACTCTATACTACGGAGAGAATTTCGTAATTCTGTAGTTGTCCATTCCAGCTCATCTTTGTGCAGGTTTGATGAGGAAGCTTTGTCTTGCAGTTCAATCCACCTCTGGTACAGACTTCGAGTTTTACTCAGCGCTTTAGATACCTCCCTTAAAGGAAACATCATCTTAATTAGTAGGATGATTTTCAAATCTCTTGTGTATACTCTAAGAGTTTAATATAAGCAAGAATTTTTAATGAAGTATTTTATGTTCCTCTCCTTTGCCTGCCTGCACTGTTAATTTTATGTTCAAGAGCCTCCCATGGCCATAAATTACGTCTTGCTCTAGGGGAACGGTGGAGGAGAGAGGCAAGTTCTCAAAACATCTCTGATGTACTTGTTCCCATGCCATGCGCAAGGGGTTAGTTAGCCGCATTCACATGCTAAACGAAAGTTAGATGGAAGAAAAACAGGGAAAATAGAATTTAGGATAATCACTAGATACTAAACGAGAGAAGAAATTGTTATTACACATTTAAGAAAAAATTGTGATGTAATGAAACACTTTATCCATCACAATGATATAGAGTATTTTTACACTAATTGTCTTTAAATCCTTTAAACACTGTTTACGGATATCATCATGGTCATTGGCATAATGTATGATGCAAAACTTGTACATTAAATGAATGATTAACCTTAATGGGCCTGTTGCAAACTTTTGCTAAAGCAAGAAAAAGAGTTGTTTCTTATAGAAATGGCTAAAAGTTCACGATGAGCGCATTGGCAAAGTCTGAAATGCACTCCTAACTTCATAATCTGCATAAGAAATTTGCGTTTTTTTGAGCTTTCCGCTTCAAAAACGATACTACAGTACAGGTGAACATTTCGTTAGAAGAGTCTTTCCATTCAACCCTTGCGTCATGGAATGTTTTGCTATACTCAACAAAACCGATGCTATCAAAACGGATCTTGAACAACACGAAGAAAACGTGAATGTAAACATGCCAGGTTGTTAACAAATGGTTAGAATCTCGTCCCTGCGCATGCGTTTTGGTGGATTAACGTTGACCATATTGAATATTATGCAGTATTCAATAGTACAGAGGTTGGAAGAAACGACTCTTGTAACGAAATGTTCACCTGTACTGTACCTAGTATCGTTTTCAAAGCGGGAAGCTCAAAAAAACGCTAATTTCTTACGCAGATTGTGAAGTTAGGAGTGTATTTCAGACTTTGCCAATGCGCTCATCGTGATTTTTGAGCCATATTCTACAAGAAACAACTCTTATTTTTGCTCTAACAAAAGTTTGCAACAGACTCATTGGACTACATTTTGCAATAAGGAGCAACTAGTTCTTTTTTCAATTCAGGACCAGCACAGATTGGCAGTGAAACTGTAGTAACAAAATTTTCAATTTGCAGTGTTATAGCCATCCTGCCATCTATTACTATATAAGTGTACAGGAAAATACTCCATGCCAGTTCTTGAAAGCTTCCCTGATCTTTCCAGTTGGCCACACTAAAGATTTCCAGTTCGCCATTCTAAAGCTTTTCAGTAAGCCATAAAAAGTAACCTAGATCTGCCCAACTTCATTCGAATTCAGCCCACTGGATTCAGTCCCAGAAAAATGGGCACGTTTAGGTGCCTTGAGGCTGATCTACATCCTCTTGCCTGGCAGGATCAACCCGTAATGCATACACTCTTGAATACCCTTGGAACGGAAGGTATCACAGTCCGGTTGAACATTGACGGCTGGCATCCATTAGGCATTATGGGTACTGGCTTCAACCTGGGCAGCAATGTCAAGGGTAAAATAACCGCAAACAAAACTGATTGAAAAGGTGGCCAGTACTTACTCTTTGACGACGAAAAACGGGTCCTCGAAAGTCATGTCACTTGAGTGAGGTTACATGGAAAGTTGCGAGTTTCACTTCCACCTAATAACTTCTTTGAGAATAATAATGGAATAAAACCAAAAAGCATTGGTGAGGTTCTGTGAAAGACTTGAGTTGATTAGATGAAAAACCGAAGACTGCTGTTATCATGACATGATAGTGGCACACTCACAGCCATCACAGCAACTGCGAAATGCGCTGCCGAAATTTAAGTAATTCGGGGAAAATTTGTCCATATTTACTAAAGTTCAGCATTCGCTTATCTTGACACTAAATACACTCAATCAAGGGCAATGTAGACCATTTCACTGAATACATCACTAGGCTGCTGCTGAATACTTCAATTCACTCGGAACTTTTGGAACTTAGGATTGATAAAAGATTGTTTGGTTTCTTTCGGGCTCGAGGTTGTCATAATGTGCAAAAAAATAAACAGACAAGTTACCTTTAACACCGCCAGGAGCGCAAGGGTAGCTCATCCAGCATTGCCAAGTTCGTGGCGCTCAAAACGCGCACCGACGCCTACAAACCTAAGGGGCTACTTCAAGCATTGCGCAATGCTTGAAGTATCCACTTAGGTTTGTAGGCGTCAGTAGGTACGCGTTTCGAGCTGGCGGCACACCGCACCACAGCTTACCATAAACTTACACACAATTAATAGGTCAGGGTGTTAAAATGTTGGCAATTTGACATCAAATTCGAAATTAGAGACTCATATTAACATGTATTACGAAACTTTCGTGATCTTTCAGTCATTATCTGACTTATTTCTTCCTATTCAATTTTGGACCATAGTGCGACGCGGGTGAGTGGCGGCTCATGAAATTCTCCCCTGTGCTCTACCGGAGAGCTTAGGAAGAGGGGCAAAATTGAACTAAGCGGGTAATGTTGAATCTTGGTCTGTAAGTAGGGTAAATTAATCGAAGGTATGCTCCTTTGCTACAGACATCCAAAAGTGACGAAATGTGTTATTCCGTTTCGTTTCAGTCTTGGCGTGCAGTTTGAAATAAATGTCGATTTTTTCATTCGATTCTTATTGGTCCAGTCGCTCCAGGCCAGAGGGAGATTGAACAAATAAGAGTCGGGTATGAAAATCTTTTCATTTTTTTTGGTCGTTCTATTGTCGACGCGGGCCTAAGAGAGCACGAAGCGCCTTCTGGGGGTTGGGCTGCTTAGCGGCCGGGGGGTTAATAGTTAATTTATTTTAGGGCCCCCTAGTTAATTTATTTTCGTACAGCGTCAATTCTGCAGAGTCGTGCTTGGCGCTGCTTGGCGATTTTATGTCGGGGGACATAATCATCGATATTCATACCTGAGTGTTAGGTGGGTGATAGATAAGACAAGCTCAAGCCGTGAGGATGTTGATAAGAATCAATTTTATACATGGGCGTGGTCTACTTGCGCAAGAAAATGCACTCAAGTGTAGCTGATTAGTGTCATTTTAAACCCTAAAAGATGCAAGTTTCCGACCACACTTCAATTTTCATCGACGATCGAGTCAGTTCAGATTGTTTCTGGTCGGTCAATTTGATTCCCGCGAAAATGCTTGCTAAAATTGAGCGAAGGGTAAACATAAAACGAGGGGCTTGGAGGACAAGGCGCATGAGCGCAGTTCTTGGAAAAATCAAGATATTAATAATTTTAAGTGAAAATTGTCTTAATGCATATTCTGTGAAAAAATTCGCTCCCAAAATTCCAATTTTTAAGCATCAAGAAGTTGGTTGAACCTTTTTTCCGTCTTAGAGATCCATGTAATTTCGAAACTTCAATCGCGTCTTTATCGAAATAGCAAAAACTGCACGTATACGCCTTGTCCTCCAAGCCCCTCGAATGAATACGTTTCGAAAATCTGCGGAGGTGACTTTTGAACTAATCAAGCAAGTGTACGGTGATGATGCGATGGGCTGGAGTCGGTGTTTTTAGTGACATTCGCGTTTTCTCGAGGGGTGGACAGCAGTGGAAGATGATGAAAGATCGGGACGACCCGCGACTTCTGTGAATGATGCAAATGTGGGGAAAGTTTGTAGGTACACTTGTTAGAGGAAACGCTTGTACTACAATTGTAAAAATTGCAGTAGATTTGGATGTGTCAGGTGGATCAGTCCATCAGAAAATTTGTGGATTGACAAAATCGCCGAGCGGACCAAGAATGTCGCCGTAAAATTAACGTTCTACAAAAACTGATGGATACATCTTTTGAGAAAACTAAAAAGCCTTGTACTCGTGAGAGTATAAGCTTTCCAATGAGCTCCAGCGGGCTGATTATTGAGATTGATAGACAAAGCGATAGACAAAGAAGACATGGGGAGTTTGGAGCTATCCTATTGGTTAAAATGGGTGGTTCTTATAGACTAAGGGAGAAAATGATGGACTAACTATCGGGTCCCTCGTGGGTTGCCGTTAGTTAGTCTATTGCCTACCTCCTTTGTCCATTGCAACCACCCGCTTCCACCAATAGGATTGCTCCAAATCTCTTTTGTCTTCTTTGTCTATAGCTTTGTCAATCAATTTCAATAATCGGCCCGCAGTTGAGGTTGATCGGTCCACATTTATGGCCAGGTTAAAATTTCTGAAACAGCAGCCCGTAACAATGGTGACATCAAAAACATAGCGACGGTGAAACTACCAAACCACGTATCTCGTTTGCGGTGTTTAAAAATCTCCGCTCACATTTTTTTTTTGAAGTAGACCAAATCAATATCATTCCTTGAAATTTTCACAGATAATTTTCTCCGCACGAAGAGGAAAAATCACGGAAATTTTCAAGACTGGACGTTAAGTAGCTTTTCATTTAAAAAATAAAGTATGACAGGAAGTCTGCGACGTCGCAAACCGAGATACGTGGTTTGGTAGTTTCACCGTCGATAGGAGGAAAAACGGGAAACAAGGCTAAAAATTACACATAAAAGCCGAGACGTTTCGGCTCAAAACTGAGTCATGTTCAGTCGGAAGAATAAAAATAAAATATAAAAATTCCAAATAGAGACCTGGAGACTACTCTCTTCTCTTTGTTTTGATTTTCTCGGCCATAATGTAGTCTCCAGGTTCCTATTCGGAATTTTTATATTTTATTTTTATTCCTCCGACTGAAAATGGCTCAGACTTGGGCCGAAACGTCTTGGCATTTTTATGTGTAATTTTTAGCCTTGTTTCCCGTTTTTTCTCCTACGCTTTTACGGCCAAGGAGGCATTAGTCCGGTAACTTGTTGAACACACCTCGTATGTGCTGAAGGGCGTGATACCACTATTCGACCTCCTGGGAGCTCGGTGTGCCTATTCCATTCATTGAAGGCGTTTTAATTCGCCGTCGCGGCACGCTAAATTAACAATCAGATTCTCACTTGGAGGAGTTTCTTTTTCAATGACCTTTTCGTGTTAAAAATCTATGCCATCTATGCGTCTAGTGCAGCATTGACACGTTGCCAAATATTCAGGAAGAAATTACGCATTTCATGGAAAACTAATGTGTTTTCTTTTTTTATTTGTGAGCCTTCCGGAAACTTCGGTCAATTACGGTCAATTTACTCGTATATTGACCTGGATAACGTAAAGATAAAATTCAAATAAGTTCATTTAAGTTAAATAATTGTTTAGCTGGCAAAAAAATTACCTAAAAATTATACGGTTTATAGTAAAAAATCTCGAAGTATGTGCTGTGGGGCGTGAAACCTGGCAGTGGAGTACCTAGGAATTCTTTAAGGTGGGGGGTCCATTTACATTATTTTGTGTACGACCCTGATAATATTATATGTCTGCCCTCCAAAAATCAAAAAAAAGTTACAACTAACGAGGCTAAGGGGGGAGGGGGGTCCAGACCCCCTGGATACCCCCCCCCCCCCTTGTCTACGCTACTGACACCTGCTGACACCACTATTCGACCTCTTAGTAGCTCTGTGTGCCTATTCAATTCCTTGAAGGCGTTTTGATTTTCTGTGCCGGCACGCTATAAACTATCAACTATCGTGATCTACGCGCATGCGTCACGTACCAACATTATAATGGTGTACCTTTAAAATTTTTTTATGGGACACTAAATGTGGAAGGAGGTAAATTTCAGAATCATCATTAGAAAAAAATTGAAAGAGCTCATTCATTGGCGGCCAACGTCACGAGGCACGAGGAATAGATTGATTTACGCACATTTAAATGGAAGATGAAGAGTATTTCCACTTTACAAGACATACCGAGATATAAGCCTGGCACGAATGCTCTGATACATTCTGTGCTTGTAGGTGTATACTGAAATCAAAATCCCGCGCTCGAAATAGACCTCCAGGAAAATTGGCAACAGGGCATTAATATCTGGTCTTTTATCGACCAGTTGCATGGACTCAATTATTTATAGCGCAATTTTAACCTTTTCAGATCGAAGTTTCAAAAATTTCCATAGGTGTCAAAATATCAGTGTTCAAAAAACTCAAAATCCCGCGCTCGAAATGGTCATCCGGGGAAATTGGCAACAGGACATGGATATTCTGTCCTTTTTCGGCCATTCGCATCGGTCCCATTATTTATAGCGCGTATATAAGTTTCTAGGATCGAAGTTTCAAAAATTTCCATACGTGTCAAAAGATCGTGGTTCAAAAAACTCAAAACCCCACGCTCGAAATGGTCATCCAGGGAAATTGGCGACAGTGCATGGATATCGAAATTTCAAAAAATTCCATAGGTATCAAAATATCGCGGTCCCAAAATCTCAAATACTTTTATTATCGAAACATATTACAAAAAGTGTATCTTGATCTAAGAAATATTCGGATGAAGGGCACCCCTTGATTGAACGGCCAAAATTCCGGAGCGAGTTCCATAGGTCGAAATAAGTCTTCAACCATTTATGAAAATTTTTTTTTCCAAAAATTGAAGTACGCCCTACCTCCACCCCTCCCCTATTTTCGAAAAATTCGTCAGTTTTCTCTCCGGATTTGACTATGTCCCGCTCGAAGCCATCTAATATTTTATGTCAGGGGCCGTGCAAGTATTCTGCCGTGCTGAGGAAGAACGCCGTATGAGCCTTCAGGTGTTGCCAAATTTCAACAGAAAAATCATGATTACCCGGGAAAATTTGCTAATATTTTTCTTCCGATTTCGTTTGTGATTTGATCCAAAGTGTCCGAAAAGGAGGGGTATCGTTAAGGGCCTTTTTTGGGCCCACCCTGAAATTCCTCAACTCCGCGATTTTTTGGTCATTGAAGGTCTATATTTTACGGAATGCATAATGGTTTGGTCATTTTCGATCTATTTCGGGGTCTATCACTGGCCTAAACATGGGTCTGAAGGCCAACTTTGACGAAAAATGCGGGTTTTTCGGCATTCAAAGCGCTGTTTCATACCGATCCCTTCGGAGGACAAAAAAGTCCTTCAAGTATGTTCATTAGGGATGTAAGAAAGTCACTTTGGCCAATTTTCGTTGATGTCAAACTTTGCGCTCATAGTTAAAGAAAACTTTTTAGAATTTTCCTGTTTTTCATCATTATTTAAAATGGCTTAAAAAAGCGACTCATCTTACGCCGGAGTTTAACTTTTTTGGCAATAAATGGACGTGGGTGGTCAAAACCTTCCTCAAAAAACTTTTTTCGATTCAAAGCCTCCCCTAAAAGCCGGTGTTGCCATATTTCATTGCCTGAATTCACGGAAAACCTACGAGGGGCGTTCAATAAGTAAGTATCCCCCCTCTCTAAAATCGATTAGAATGGACCAATTTTAAAAAACTTGAGCTCAAAATCTTCCTTAGGATATTTTGAGTTCAACAAAACAAACCGCAACAAAATCGGACTATGTGCGGCCGAACGCGAGCCGTTTGAACGCGCCGAGGAGCTCGACGCTCCCGCCGAATCTGCGAGAATTTGAAGTCCGCTACAGGAGAAGAGCTTCTCTGCCAAAGCCTCAGTCGTTCATCACTGACGAAAAATCAAAGAAATTTTTGTAGAATAAGGGGCTTACCTCACTTCTCCACATAAGCAGCTCGATCCAAGCAAGTCTGATACTGAGACTAAGACTAAGAGAACAGCTTTTGGATGCCTCGTGCGTGGAAGTCTTTCAGCTGACCGCGGATGAAAGAGTGGACGGCTTGTTTGACCTCTTCCACTGATTCAAAATTAACTCCTCCGAGTTCAGATTTCAGATACGATAATAAACTCCAAAAAACCCAAAAACTTGGGTAAAGAGACTCCGGGCAAGTCACCATCCTCTTGCCAAAAACCTCCAAAAGCTCTTCTTTGTTCCCCTCTTCAGTGGAAAAAGAAAATATCACACTACGACAGTTTCCATTTCTGTCATAGAGTACCCCAAGCGGACCAAAGAACGGAACTCTTAGTCGTTTACACATTTACGTATTTAACAAAATCTCCAGGAGGTCACAGACAGGCTGGCAGCCCCTCATTGGACCAAAACGCACACCGTACCATTTTTTCCTTGTAGGTATGTGCCTCCAAAGTACATGAAATGACTCCTTGAGGGGCGGGCAAGTTTGATTGAAATTCACGTTGTCCTCTGAAAATGAGCTAAAATTTTTACCTTGAAGAAGAAGAAAATCGAGTTATCATTTTCTTCCATACACGGTAGGTATGCCTATGAGGTATGAGAGGCACCAGGAACGCCTTCCAAAATTATTGATGCAACCCGCACGACTCCGAAGTCAGCGGAAACTTTCTTGAAGCGTCTCCTAAGATTTTCCCTACGCAATAATCCCCTTCAAAAATGAATGATGCAACAAGCGCGTCCTGTTTGACCACGAAAGCTCCTCAGATGAGAAGTCTTTTGGTCTGGTCAGAAAAATATTCGAACTTTATTTTTCATCTTCTCTTCTCATTTCCCGCATTGACGGAGGCGACATTTTTTGGAAAGCATGACGCGCCCGGCCCAATGCTCTCACTGAGGATCAACCTGTAGATAGACTACTAAAAATATTTAGGAAACAGATGTTCGGGCTCACTGAGAATGAGGCCAATTTCCGAACTGATAGTACGGGATCAGAATGGAAAAAGTCAATTATGACTACGAGGAGGCTTTGTACACTTCCAAATAAACAGTGCCGTCTTTGTTGTACAAGTATTCCTGAACGATCATTCATAATGGAAGGTCATATTCTATTCGCACTTTTTTTTACGCATTGGGCCGGGCGCGTCATGCTTTCCAAAAAATGTCGCCTCCGTCAATGCGGGAAATGAGAAGAGAAGATGAAAAATAAAGTTCGAATATTTTTCTGACCAGACCAAAAGACTTCTCATCTGAGGAGCTTTCGTGGTCAAACAGGACGCGCTTGTTGCATCATTCATTTTTGAAGGGGATTATTGCGTAGGGAAAATCTTAGGAGACGCTTCAAGAAAGTTTCCGCTGACTTCGGAGTCGTGCGGGTTGCATCAATAATTTTGGAAGGCGTTCCTGGTGCCTCTCATACCTCATAGGCATACCTACCGTGTATGGAAGAAAATGATAACTCGATTTTCTTCTTCTTCAAGGTAAAAATTTTAGCTCATTTTCAGAGGACAACGTGAATTTCAATCAAACTTGCCCGCCCCTCAAGGAGTCATTTCATGTACTTTGGAGGCACATACCTACAAGGAAAAAATGGTACGGTGTGCGTTTTGGTCCAATGAGGGGCTGCCAGCCTGTCTGTGACCTCCTGGAGATTTTGTTAAATACGTAAATGTGTAAACGACTAAGAGTTCCGTTCTTTGGTCCGCTTGGGGTACTCTATGACAGAAATGGAAACTGTCGTAGTGTGATATTTTCTTTTTCCACTGAAGAGGGGAACAAAGAAGAGCTTTTGGAGGTTTTTGGCAAGAGGATGGTGACTTGCCCGGAGTCTCTTTACCCAAGTTTTTGGGTTTTTTGGAGTTTATATCATCTCATTTTTGCAAGAAAACTGTTATTTTACCAAATGAAGTCCCCCACTTGTGAAGGAATTGGATTACATTTTACAATAAGGAACCATTACCTCTGGCTCTCCCATAAAAACACATATCTGCATAGAGAAACCAATAGCATGTAATCTGTTTCTAAAATGGACCAGAAATAGTGGCTCCTAATTGCAAAATGTAATCCATTTAATGCTTGTAGCTATGAAGTGGATATCTCCTTGCTGTGTAGCAAAGTTTCTCGGATCCGTCTTATTTTTTTACACCCTTGACTGTCATTTTTAATTAATCAGTTCAAAGCTATTTCGACGATTAATCATTAATTGTTAGATCGAAGAAGAAATTTTCTTCGGAAAGCTATGGCTGAATTGACTTTACAACTGAACTTATGAGAACATCAACTGAGGCAAATTTTGCAGAAAGTTATACATGGTAAGTGATAATTATTTCAACGCTCTCTTAGTTTTAAAAAGAGATTAGTTTTAAAAATCAAAATCTACACAACTGTAGATATCCCTGAAAAGAAATACAATTGTAGAATCCCAAGAAAAGAAAAAGAAGAAAGAAAAGAAATACGAAGAAATTCAATGATAAATTGCAACTACGGTAGGTACTTATTTCAAATTAATTGCTCTAAAAATTGTTCCTTCAATGAGTAAATAGGCAACATTCTCAACACTACAATGCAATAGAAATAATTTTACCATGGAATTGAAATCCAAAGAAATGTGTGCTGCTTGAGTAATAGAAGTTTGGAAATCAGGGCATTCAATAGCTTCCCAGACATCATTAGTGTTACAATCTAAAAATTGTAAGGATTAAAAGTGTCAAGCTCTCAAAATTTTTGTTCTCTGATTATCAAGAAGCCCTGCTAGAAATGTTCAGTGTCATTTTTATTTTTGTTTGTGAAAGGAAATTATTTTAAGATTTTTTGGCGTTCTTGGCGTCCTCTGAGACTCTGAAAATTTTTGTACTTTATTTTTCATCAAATAATGAACATTTTCATTGTAATTTTTGTCTATATTTAGGAGAGTACATTATTCGATAATTATCTTCAGTATGTATTAGATCTTTCCCCCAGCGACAAGGTTTACTGAAATTTTATGAGATCTATATAGTTCTCATAGGTACTGACCTGCATCATGGTCATAGTATCATCTTTGAGGAGTAAATGAAAACAAATTATTTTCTCTTGGTTCCTCAATTCAGGGCTCTGATGAATAAACCCTGTTTGACAACAATGTTAGTAGGTAAAATTGCTCCCTCCAAAATCCTTTAAGTAAGCGGTATCAATTTAGTGGTAAAGTTATCAACGACCCTCATTGAATCTCATCTGGTTCACTGAATTTCTGAGGGATAGACAGGGTGACAGGTTCTGTAAAAGTTAGGAAATAAAGCCCTCCTCACTGTGAAAATATGTCAGGTAGTTTTGCTGCGGAGCATTGAAATTCCTTCTCCCAGTAAAAAAATTGGACTTTTCAGTTTAAAGAGACTAAACACTTAAAATTAAGTCAAGTAAAAACTTGAAATTTTTGTGAAAAGAATTTTTATCTGAGACACCTAATGTCAAAAGAGGACATTCCAAAATCAGGGAAAAGTTAGTGACCACTACGCTTAAAATCCCAGAAAAGAATATTCTGCGCATCGAAGTCATTAATTACACAATTTTCAGAAATTATGTTGAATTATTTATCAGCAGAGAAATGAAAATACTCTGAAAGTCTTTGAGGCTGAACTTTGTGGATTGCGGTAAGTAGTTTCCCAGTTTGGCCATGGTATTGATATATTCGTTTCGTCATTAATCATTATCAATAAAAATATCCCTATCTACCGTAAATGTTGGAAAACCAGTGTGCATGTAATCTGGTAATCCTTAATTAATCAACTGTAGATTTCTTACCTGCTAAACTGCCTGATGAGTTGAAAAAAATGTTCACTTTGAGACGGATTCTTATGTCTTGGTTCATGCTTTCGTAAGTTGAGTTGCAATGTCAATTCCGTCGTAGCTTTCAGCAGAAAATGTCTTCCTTGATATAACGTTTGATGATTCATCGTTGAGATAGCTTTGAACTATGATTGATGATGAATGGAACTAAAAGTGCCATTAATCGATGAATCAGAGATCAAAGTAAGATGTGAAGCTATAAGAGCAGGGATCGTAACGGACAAAAGTGAACGTCTGTTCTACGTGTCTAAACTGAGACTTATCTGAGAAATTTAGCGACACCACACAGAGAGGTTTTCACTTCGTAATAAAGCTTAAAATTACTTATCACTGGAGGAGTTTCTTTGGTAAATTAGCATGCTTAAAGGTACATCCTGACGTGAGAGAAAAACAATGGTATTGGTACCTGAGCGTAAGTATGTATGTCCTTGAGTGTTCACGTAGAAAGACTCTTAACAAACATTAAACAAGGAAACAAAACTGGACGAAGGTACTGTAATACCTAATTTACTTTAAAACTGCTAAAAGAAGAACCAAAAGACAAACCTCACTTATCTTAAATGTATAAACACTTGGTATCGCTCAGAAAAACCTTGAGCGAAATGGACTCATATCCGTAGAATTTGAGGAGTAAAAAGGCTGCAATGCCAGAAAAATGTGAGCTTCACACTCTTGAATGGATTCAAGATCACATAATTTTAGTGAAGCGACTTTAAATCGCTTGACTTGAGCCAAAAATGAAGAGAGAACAATGAGAGAATAGAATGGTGAGGTTTCGAGTTCTAAGATTGGATATTCAGAATTCACTTCACAATGAGGCGATAGACTTCTGCTCCAGGTTGTAAAACACGATGATAATGATTGTCACAAACATCGTTGAAGTCGTAAATGGATTGAAATCATTGAAACCAAATGATTTCATATTGTCTCGATCGTTTTTGTTGCTCTGTGAAACAGGAACTAACCTAACATTCGTGGTTTGTTTTGTTGTTCCGCTGGTGAGATGCTGACTGCAGAGAGCACTAACATTGTCACTCTACCGTGTGTATGTGTTAGTAAATTCGGGTTTTACGATTTTTGGGACATAATCAAAGCTACAGCCTAAACGGTAAAAGTAAACCCTTACTCATATATAATTTTTAGAATCCTCATAACTTCAGGATGTTCCCTCGAAATAACCATAATTTCATTCCAGAATAGTGTAAGCGAGAAATTCAATGATAAACGTCAGCAGGTCGGGTCGCCCATTGCAACCGAAAAGCAGTTTAGACGCAATATTTTTCTTAGGATGCCTTGGTTATTAATGAAACTTAAACGCGCACTACACGGGAACATGACAATTCTTTTGATATAACATTATATAGGGCTCCGATGTCTCGTATTCTCCATAGCTTTGACAGAGCGTGAAAATGGTCAAAGTGGATACTTTTTGCTATTTTAGGCACATATGCGTAATTATCTTGTTTAATAAATCATCAACCTCCTTGAAACTCAACAGTTCGTTAGACGGGATCAAGACGCATCTTTAGACACCAAAATTTCTAAAATCCGTCGCTCCGTTGCTTTGAAAAGCTTTTGAGACCGCAACTAAAAACCCAAATAAGCCAAGTTCGTGTAACTATGGTGTCGTTGCCTCGACCGGGCTGTGCTGTGTTGCCAATTGTTGGAGGATAGGTTACTTGCCCGGTGGTGGCTACCGCCACTCATGATAAATGGCAAACCAGACCACCATTTATTCCCGTTCCTGAAATCTGAACTTGGAGGAGTAAATTTTGAATCAGTGGAAGAGGTCAAACAAGCCGTCCACTCTTTCATCCGCGGTCAGCTGAAAGACTTCCACGCACGAGGCATCCAAAAGCTGTTCTCTTAGTCTTAGTCTCAGTATCAGACTTGCTTGGATCGAGCTGCTTATGTGGAGAAGTGAGGTAAGCCCCTTATTCTACAAAAATTTCTTTGATTTTTCGTCAGTGATGAACGACTGAGGCTTTGGCAGAGAAGCTCTTCTCCTGTAGCGGACTTCAAATTCTCGCAGATTCGGCGGGAGCGTCGAACTCCTCGGCGCGTTCAAACGGCTCGCGTTCGGCCGCACATAGTCCGATTTTGTTGCGGTTTGTTTTGTTGAACTCAAAATATCCTAAGGAAGATTTTGAGCCCATGTTTTTTTAAAATTGGTCCATTCTAATCGATTTTAGAGAGGGGGGATACTTACTTATTGAACGCCCCTCGTAGTATTTTAGAATTCGGAGGCTGCTCCTCGTCAAGAACATTCCGAGAGTTCAGAAATCTTTAAGTATTTTTCACACGCAGTGGCCATATTAGTAGGAATTTTATGCATGTTTTATCTATTTATGTATTTATCTCCCGCTGTGGCTCAGCGTTGCCACATGTTATTCGGGAAAATCGAGAACAATTCGCGTTTAGGTGGTTTTGCGCCATTTTTTTCGGATCATGCCAGTGGTAGACCCCGAGATAGATCGAAAATGACCAAACCATTATGCATTCCGTAAAATATAGACCTTCAATGACCAAAAAATCGCGGAGTTGAGGAATTTCAGGGTGGGCCCAAAAAAGGCCCTTAACGATACCCCTCCTTTCAATCTAAGTTAATTTATTTGATTATTTGCCTAGGCATTTGACAAAATGCCTGATTTTACTATTTGCCTGAGACATATACTTTGTGACCCTGACGATGAAGCGCTCGCCCTTCGAAAAACCTCGGTCAAAGTTTATGTAAGTGTTTTTTTTATGAAATTGTAATATTATCTCTAGCACTTGGCTACACTCTACATGCCAATATATTCAGGGCTACTACCTTTTAGACATTGTGTTATACAATATTCGCTGAACTTGATTTCCTATTTCAACACATGTAATTCGGCGGATTAAATCATTTTTTCGTATCTCAGTAATTAGGTAATCAATCTATGAACCAAAAGTATCCTCGTGCTCAGTTCTCTCGGTAGTTTCTACTTAAATACAAAATATGTATCAAAGTTCAGACTACTGCAAGGAATTCTTATCGAAAGATCCGAACTAAATTTTGGTCTTATTTTAATTTTTAGTGATAGCAAATAGAGTTAATACTTTGTAGTCCTCTTTATTTTGAATAAAGAGAAAAAATTAATTTCAATTCAACCACTAGATTCCTGATAAACGAGAAGATCGGTTGCCCGATCCTAGGAATGCCTGATGGCGCTCACCACAGATTTGGCATTTTTGCCCAATTTTCGGGCACTGTTTTAAGTTGAGTTTTAGTTCAAGCTGAACAAATTATGATGATTTAAAATTAAAAGTATAATAAGATTGGAACTTCCGATGGAAATTTTTTAATACGATCGACAGAAATGAAATTGTGTCGAACTTAATGAAAATCCGCCTATTTTTAGCCGGTGTTCATCCGAATCTTCCATGGCAAATTCTGCCGTGCAAAGGAGAAACACCGTATGAACCTTCAGGCGTTGCCAAATTTTCATTTATAAAACACGAATTTCCTGGTTAACTTATATATTTTTCTCCCAATTTTTCAGATTATGTTGTTTGCAATTTCACCTGAAGTTTCCTGCTTTTCTGCTTTTCTACTCCTGCGTTAAAGTCCCCTTGTGATAAACCCGGAACGGTGCAGTGTAACACAATGGTTACAAACCATAGATCCTATACTGCTAGCGATGCGATGCGTGCTATGGAAAAACGCCGTATGAAGCTTCAGGCGA
This sequence comes from Bemisia tabaci, assembly GCF_918797505.1. Lineage (NCBI taxonomy): Eukaryota > Metazoa > Arthropoda > Insecta > Hemiptera > Aleyrodidae > Bemisia > Bemisia tabaci. Next base: position 4,207,237 of record NC_092798.1, read on the forward strand.
TCCCATATTTCCTTTGATAAAACACGAATTTCCTAGTAAATGTATGAATATTTTTCTCCCAATTTTTCAGATTATGTTGTTAGCAATTTCACTTAAAGCTCCTGAAAATTTCAAGAAGAAATGTTCATAACTTTTCTCAAAAATGAACATATTACTGAAAGAAATTTGGCAAGTTTCGAATGCTCATACGGCGTTCTTCCTTAGCGCGACAGAAGGTTAGGACTCGAGGTTAGTTTACTAGGAGACTTTAACGATTGAGAAGGAAAGCAAAACGTGCGTTGATGCAAGACAAAGAATTAGTGCGCAAGAGATTGCATACTTTCCAGGCTGTCTTTAAAAAACACGCATTACGATTGCTTCCGAGCCACGCAGTGGCGTGGCGTGAATTGCGATGTATCGATTGTTTTGCAATTTAAACGTATGGTAAAGAATCGATTTTTAAGGTGTTCGTCGCGAATACCCTGTTCATCGATCATTTTCCATGGGTTTAAATGGCATAACAATCGATATATCGCAAAGCACGCCACGCCACTGGAGCCACCCTAAAAAAAGAGTAATCTCCGGGTTTTTCGGACCTGTAGACACCCTGATCTAGGGAGAGCACGCCCAGCTTAGAATACCTCTCATCGATAGCCAGAAAAATCAATCGGCAGAAAAATTTTTTGAAGTCAACACTCAAATCCCGTCAGTCCGAACTCTGTATTGCGAAAGAACGTCCTATGAGCCCTCGGACGTTGCCAAAATTTGTGAGATAAAACGGGAATTTCGTGAGGAATTTGTGCCCCCCCCCCCCCCCAATTTGTTTATGAATTTTAATCGCGATTTCATCAAAACTATCTAAATATTTCAAGGAAAAATATTCATACCATACCTCACCAAGACATAATATTAATATTATCGTGATACGCACCGCTTTTGTTTGTGGAACTACGCAATTCACTTGGATGGCATTTAGCAAAAAGGAACCAGCGCGATTACAGTGTTTTCAAGATCGTGCACCTTTTTCTGTACGTTTAAAATTACTTATAATCTATGTACAGTGTTAGAACTTACCTTCAGTATTTTCCCTCAAAACTAACAATTGTTTCGTGAGAAGCCAGAACTATTTGGACTGCATTTTGCAATTTGGAACTATAAATTTTGGCTCATATGAAAAAACACTCATGTGCATTGGGAAACTAATGGCACATACATTGTTTTTAAACTGAGCTAGAATTTATAGTTCCAAATTGCAAAATGTAGTCCATTTGTTATTCTGGGAGATTTCTTTGATAATTATGAAGAAGCAATCTTTTCACAACACTGTGATTGCGATGGTTCCTTTTTTCAAAATTCGACCCACTTAGAGACTTTCTCTGGACTTTGCCACCCGTCCCCTCTCTCTCTCTTTGTAGTTCAGTATTTTTTTGCTTTTTCACTGTAATGGATGTGTTTCCGAAATAATTTATTTCCGTGTTCTTTTTCCTGTTTACGATCCCCCCTCTCCCATTGTTTTGCAGCCCGGAGGTTTCTTGACCGGACCGCCAAAGAAACAAAACAGGGGATTTCCATGTCCTGATTACAGTGACGCGTAAGGTCCATCATCCATCTCAGTGAAACAAAGGACCCCGCCTGGCCGCATCCGAAAGTGATGGAATGCACCCCTTCCTGAAATCCCGCAAAGCTCGGATTTTCCGCCATTGGAAAACAAGGAAGAAGTTTCTGGAATACATCCTAATTGCGAGAGGGGTCAGCCCGGGGGGGGGGGGGTGGGATTGTTTATGGTGGCTTCAGGCCAGCAGTTTGTGAGATTATAAAAGGGCAAACCCAACCCTAAATTTCAGTCAGTTTGGTTTCAGCAAGCGAAGTAATTTCATGGGTGAGCAGGTCAGTGGGTCAGTCAATCGGTCAGTCGGTAGTGTTGTGTGGTGTTGTGTTGTGTTGTAGTGGTCGCTTACACTACAGGTTCTAATCCGTGAGTACACTGTGTATAATAGCTTATTCTTAACTTCTACTGCAAGAAAATTTATAGTTTAAAATTATATGCTCTACAATTCAAAAATGTATTTTTTAATTTTTTAATTTCAAATTTTTTATATTGTAAATTTTAGATTTCAATTTTTACTTTATAAATTTTAAAATGTTTGGTTTTCAATTTTATTTTTATCTTAATGCTGCACATCATTTTTCCAATTCATTCATACTCAATAGGTTAATAATACATATATATTATTACTACCGCAACTACATACTGACCACTACTTATACTATACTTACTTACTTACTTACTATACTTACTTACTTACTTACTGTACTTACTATACTTATTTACCTACCATACTACTCACTATATACCTACTACTACAATATTTATAGTATATATACACTATTGATCTATTGAGTCTGAAAAAATGGAAGAAATTATGTAAAACATTAACATAAAAATCAAATTGAAAAGTAAAAATTATAAAATTTAAAAAGTAAAAATTTTAATTCTAAAATGTAAAAGTTAAAATTTTTGAAATCAAAAACTTTTAATTTTAAAAATCTAAAATAAAGTTCCTAAACTGTAAAGACTGTTAACTGTTAAACTTTTTTCTTAAGCCAGATTTTTTCCCCTCCTCAAAAGCTTCACGTCAGCTTTTCTTTCTCATTTGTATGTATTTTTTCTGAATTGACGAGAGATGCGGTTAGATAATTTTCAGCATTTTAATCACAAGGAAAATTGATTGACTGCGTTTTTATTACTCTCTCGAATAAGACACTAGTTTTGCTCTCTGTGTTTTACTTTCATTTATTTTTTTATCAGATGAATATGAAACGAACACAGTAAAAATTGTTGGAGGGTATGATCGAAAAATGAAAACGTGAATCGATCGACAAATTATTTAAAAACCAGTGTCGACTCGATCGACATGAATCAATCGAAAAATGAAAACGTGAATCGATCGACATAAATCAATCGACACCGATTCGATCGACAGTTAATTTAAAAACACCCGTATCGATTCGATCGACATGAATGGATCGAAAAATAAAAACGTGAATCGATCGACACCGATCCAATCGACAACCGTGAATCGATCGACAAACCCGTGAATCGATCGACAAAAGCCGTAAGTCGATCGACAAACCCGTGAGTCGATCGAATTTTGTCGATCGAATCAATGTCGATCGATTCACGTTTTTATTTTTCGATCCATTCATGTCGATCGAATCGGTGTCGATTGATTCAGGTCGATCGATTCACGTTTTCATTTTTCGATCGATTCATGTCGATCGATTCACGTTTTCATTTTTCGATCGATTCATGTCGATCGAATCCATACCCTCAAAAATTGTTTCACCTTGTTTTATTTAGTGTTTTTTCTTGTATACTTTAAACTACTTTTCCTCTATTTGCATAGTTTCAGACCAGTAGGAAAAACAGTTTTTCAAACTGTTCAGCTTAGTTTCCGTTTTATATTCCGTAAACCTCAAACTACCTAATTTTCTTTTGTTTATCTTTTTTTTCAGATCGGCAAGAAACGAAGCGCTCACAGCGGAAGCTGTTTTACTCGCATTTGATCATTGAATTTCACATTAATAATATTTAGTGTTGCAAATATTAACATAGATTTTTGCATGATTAAGCAGGAAACACTGAGTCGTTTCTAATTACTTATCACTTTTTTATCATTTATAATCACTTTAAAATTACTTTTATTAGTAGCTCACATCGTCGCCTACCTGACATAAGGACGTAGCTACACTTTGCAATGAACCCTGTCTTCCACACAATGCAATGCTTTTCCGGGCTCATCTCAATCTGTAGTTACGCCCTTCTGTCAACGGGCCGATTATTGAAATTGATAGACAAAGCTATAGCCAAAGAAGACAAAAGAAATATAGAGGGATCCTATTATATAGTGATAGCGGGTGGTTGCATTGGACAAAAGAGGTAGGTAATAGACTAAGTAACAGCAACTTATACGAGGGATCCGATAATTAGTCCATTATTTTCTCCCTTAGTCTAAAGGAACCACCCGTTTCAACCAATAGGATAGCTCCATACTCCCTATGTCTTCTTTGTCTATCGCCAATCTTTCAATTTCAACAATCGGCCCGCAGCCAAGCGACGACATAACAAATAGCGAAAGAAAAGACAAAAGTAGAAATTAGATACATTACATTCCAAATAAATAATTAATTTTATATTAGAATAAGATATGGGTATCAGCTTCATCAAATTGATTTTACATGAACAAAAAGCCCGAAGGATCATCATATTAAAAACAACAGAAAAGGGGATAGTATTCAAACAAACAAAAATATTCATCAAATTTCTTTTTATAAAAACACAACTTCTATTTAAAATAAATCTTCCACTAAACTTTTTATTTTCAAATTAGGTTAAGCTCCAACTAATCTTTCTTTTTTTTATTCTTAGTTTGTTTCAGGTCTGCAAAAAACGAAGAAAATGCTCGGCATGATGAGCCATTGAAGACGGAAGTAGTGCCCTCCAAAATGTGTACCTACCTATTTGTTCTATCGTATCCATAACTTAAATGCCCTCAGTTGCTGAAAGAGATAAAAAGTATTTGCAATTCCAATGAGTTATGCATAGTTCTCGTGTGATACCTACTATCGAACAATACCTTATTCAACTGAAAGTAATTGGACTGAATCATGTAGGAAGGAATTATCATTTTCGGTTTATTGTAGCATAGACATAAATGCCATGAATTTTTCTAAATGAGCCAGAAATATTAGTTTCTTTTTGCGTTATACAGTTCAGTTACTCTACAGCTGAATGCAAACTTGAAATTAACGAGAGAAACAAAACCATAAACCCACGTAGCCCGGACGCATTGTCGCTTATCTGACGTAAGGGAGTACCGCAATTTCCGTATGAGCCTCAGAAAGCATGGTTTTATATGCGAAATAGAGCTCACATGGAAATTGAGATGTGCCCTTACATCAGAAGGGGACGGTAGGTAACAAGGTGGTACAATAGTGATTAATAATAAAATAGGTAGTAGATAAGCCAAATGGTACAATAGTGCTACGTCCACACAATTTTGCTGGGAAAACAAGGCCAAAAAGTTCGAACAAATAGAAATCAAAAGTTCTATTTGGCCTCGTTTCCCTCACAAAATAGTGTGGACCCAGCACTATTTTCCCACCTTTCTGCAATTAACGCTGCATGATATAGTCCAAAAGCATCACGGAACTGCATTTTAAATTTAAAAAAGTAATACCTAAACTTCGATATCTGAATTTTGGCATGGTGCCTTGACTAAAATTTTGACAAGAGATAAATAGACCAATGGACAAATGGATCATGGACCTATGCACGCTAAAAGGAAGTATGTTGCATGCAAATAGTTCCCTTTAGCATTTATAAGTCCAGCGTAATAATCAGTGGCGTGGCGTGAATTGCGATATATCGATTGTTATGCCATGTAAACCTATGGTAAAGAATCTATTATTAAGGTGTCCGCTGGGAACACCCTGTTTATCGATCATTTTCCATAGGTTTAAATGGCATAAAAATCGATATATCGCAATTCACGCCATGCCACTAATGATCATAGAACAGAACTTTTAACTGCGTGGATGAGGGATTAGATAGAAATGTAGAAGCCAGTTTTGTCACCTGTTGCTAATCATACTAATAATTCATGATTTGCCTTGTTTGTTTCAGATGCGGCTGAAGATTCGGGCTTGGGGGGAGGGATCGCTGAGGGGGGAGGTTCCCAGGGAAGGGGGGTTCGTAGGGTTGGGAAGTATCGCGGAACTAGGATTCCCAGGGGGGAGAGTCCCGGGGAGAGGGGGGTCCGCGGGGTTGGGTGCGGCATCGCGGGGTAGGGTTTCCTAAGGGGGTTCCCGGGGGAGAGGGGGGATGTCCGTAGGGTTTAAGTAGGATCGCGGAGTAGGGTTTCCAAGGGGGGAGGGGTCGCGGAGTAGAATCACGGGGGGAGGAGTAGGATTTTTTTTTTTTTTTTTTTTTTTTTCCGCGACTGGCTTGCTGAGATCCTCCGGGGCGTTACGTCCCGGGGTCCGCCGTCGCCGGCAGGGGCGCCCGCCGGGACCCCGTGGGTCCGTTGGGCGTCCCTGCTCCCGACCCCCCGCGAGGGGGGTCTTTGCCCCCCCGCAAGGGGGGCTTTTTCCCCCCTCGCGGGGGGTCGGGGGTGGGGGCGCCCAGCGGACCCTTATGGGGTCCCGGCGGGCGCCCCTGCCGGCGACGGCGGCTCCGGGGCGTTACGCCCCGGAGGATCTCAGCAAGCCACGAGTGGAAAAAAAAAAAAAAAAAAAAGGGAGGAGGTGGGAAAGGAACCTGGGGGCCGGAGGGGCCTGAAGCCGGGGTTGGGGGAGGCCGTCATCGTAACGGGATCGTCGTACCGGGATCGTCGTACCGGGATCGTCGTACCGGGATCATCGTACCGGGATCATCGTACCAGGATCATCGTACCGGGATCGTCGAATTTTTTTTTTTTTTTTTTTCTTCTCTGTTTCAGGTGCAGCTGCCGTTCCCGCAACCGAAGGTAAGATACCGTTTAATTTCTCCTCATTTGTAAATAAGGGTTATAATCGTTAAGCAGTTTTAGCGGGCACTACTTCCGTCTTCCGAGCAGAGCTGCTTTTTAGCAGAATCAAAAATGGCACGGCGCAGAGGAAGCATGGAGCTGCGTCAGCATTGGTAAGTACTTTATTTTTTTCCTTCCCCCCCCCCCCCGTGGATTAGGGCTCATGGCGATACCACGTTAAAAAAAGCGCGCCTAAAGCTCTACCTCCAGGAGCAGTACCGTATCATTTACCTGATCGGACTATCCTAAGGTGGTGTGGAAACGAGCTTTTCAAAAATCGTTTCCCCGCTCCTTTTACGATTTGTGCTTTATACTGCCGTGCTGAGGAAAAACGCCGTATGAATATTCGAGAGGTGCCAAATGTCCTCCAATAAAACGTTTAGTAAAGAAGAAAGTTATGAATATTTTTCCTTGACATTTTCAGGAACTTTAGGTGAAATTGCTAACAAAATTATCTGAAAATTTGGGAGAAAAATATTCAAACATTTTCCCAAAAATTCGTGATATCGCGGATGAAATTTGGCAACGCCTGAGGGTTTATACGGCGTTCTTCCTTAGCACGGCAGTATAGCTTCTGGCTGACGTCAAAACCTGAGAATCTTTTTATTGAACCATACGAAACTGAAATTTTCAGGTGAGAGCAACACGAAGCTGAAGAAGTGTGAATTTTCTTTTTTACACGGAGAGCAGAAATTAAATACCTGGTAACTGCCATCAGATGCCTATAATGGGGCATCAGTTTCTAATAGACCAAATTTAGAGAAAATTTCCGGATGGAAATTCAATGAAAACGGGACACTTTACGCTGAGGAGCAACATGCATATTTTAGCAATAATCTGATGACGCTCGTCAGGTTTTGAATTTCTACTCGTCATGTATGATAGGCCAAGGTGATGCCATAAGTCTGTGTGGTATACTGCCGTGCAAAAGAAGAACGCCGTATAAACATCCGAGAGTTGCCAAATTTCCTTCGATATAAGGTTTACTTTTGAGGAAAGTTATGAACATTTTTCTTTGAGATTTTCTGGAGCTTTAGGTATTAAATTGGGAACAAAATTATTTGAAAAATTGGAAGAAAAATATTCATACTTCTACTAGGAAATTCGTGTTTTATCAAAAGAAATGTGGCAACGCTTGAAGGTTCATACGGCGTTTCTCTATAGCACGGCAGTGTAGGGTCTACGGTTTGTAACCATTGTGTTACACAGCACCGCACCGTTCCGAGTCGAGGGGACTTTAACGCAGGAGTAGAAAAGTAGAAAAGTAGAAAAGTAGGATGCCCATTGATGTTAAGCCAAGGTGACGTTTAAATGCTGCAGCACGAAGTTTACTTTCACAGTGGAGGGAAAGTTAATTTTCTTGAATTTCTGCATTATTTCATCTATTAATATTATGACTTGACAAAAAAAATAGTCTAGATGCGTAAAATCACAAACTTTTAATTGCTTTAAATTTTTATCCTTTTTAATTGTCGTTTCCTTCTCACATCTCGTCTCTTTCTGGATTCTGGACCACTGGATTCTTGGTCGCCAGGAGCAGCAATTTGGCAACCCCGGATTCCCTCCATTTAAACCTATGCTAAAAAATCGATTCTTGTCGGAGCACATGGTCCCCCCAAGAATCGATACATTTCCATAGGTTTAAATGGAGGAAAGACGATGTTGCCAATTTGCTGGATCCGCCAATGTCGCCTGGACAAAAGTACGGAACTACATTTCAACATAGCGAAACGCCTGCTCCCAGATTGTATTTATCAAGTTTTTAACTGAAAATGTGGCAGAGTTTTCATCTGATTACATGTGAAATCAGCATGATTCGGGTAGCTCTTCTGCCGTGCTTAGGAAAAACGCCGTATGAACCTTCAGGCGTTGCCAAATTTCATTAGGAAAAAAAACTAGTTGTTAATATTTTTCTTCCAATTTCTCAGATAATTTTGTTTGCAGTTTGATCTAAAACTTCTGAAAATTTTCAGAAAGAAAAAGAGTTCAGAAACCTTTATTTTTCACACGCAGTGGCCACATTAGTAGGAATTTTATGCATGTTTTATCTATTTATGTATTTATCTCCCGCTGTGGCGCAGCGTTGCCATATGTTATTCGTGAAAATCGAGAAAAATTCGCGTTTAGGTGGTTTTGCGCCATTTTTTTCGGATCATGCCTATGGAATAAACATATAAGAGAGGTACAAGTGGATCATATGTGCCGGTATTAATTTTTCTAAGATCATGCACCTACAAACGACCCATTCTCTTACGAGTTCTTGGAATGATGAAGAAAAAAGTGATGCGCCACGGCGGGAGATAAATACATAAATAGATAAAACATGCATAAAATTCCTACTTATATGGCCACTGCGTGTGAAAAATACTTAAAGGTTTCTGAACTCTCGGAATGTTCTTGACGAGGAGCAGCCTCCAAATTCTAAAATACTAGGTTTTCCGTGAATTCAGGCAATGAAATATGGCAACACCGGCTTTTAGGGGAGGCTTTGAATCGAAAAAAGTTTTTTGAGGAAGGTTTTGACCACCCACGTCCATTTATTGCCAAAAAAGTTAAACTCCGGCGTAAGATGAGTCGCTTTTTTAAGCCATTTTAAATAATGATGAAAAACAGGAAAATTCTAAAAAGTTTTTTTTTTAACAATGAGCGCAAAGTTTGACATCAACGAAAATTGGCCAAAGTGACTCTCTTACATCCCTAATGAACATACTTGAAGGACTTTTTTGTCCTCCGAAGGGATCGGTATGAAATAGCGCGTTGAATGCCGAAAAACCAGCATTTTTCGCCAAAATCGGCCTTCAGACCCATGTTTAGGCCAGTGGTAGACCCTGAAATAGATCGGAAATGACGAAACCATTATGCATTCCGTAAAATATAGACCTTCGATGACCAAAAAATCGCGGAGTTGAGGAATTTCAGGGTGGGCCCAAAAAAGGCCATTAACGATACCCCTCATTTCAAGAAAAAATATCCATGACGTTCTTCAAAAATTAAAATTTTCTAAGAGGCATTTTGGAAACATTCAAATGTTCCTGCGACATTTTTCCTTAGCACGGCAGTATTACGTAACGCACTTAGGGAGAATCGGGCTTTAAGGAAGCGTTACGGTGCGTTATAAGGGGGAGAGGGAGGTCAAGCCCAGCGTAACATAACAAATCCGAGCTGGGGGAAAAAAACTTTGAAAAAAACGTGCATAATAATTGAAAATTCCGCTCTTCCCGGATGAATCGTTTTGAAAATTGTGGGGGGGGGGGGTAGCCAGCGTTACGTAATTCAAAAGTGGTGGAGGTGTGTAGGGCTGCGTCACGTCGAGGTCACCATTTTGTTGCTTACATTTAGCAACAATCAGAACTATTGAATAACTATTCAACTTCATAATAATAATATTCATAATAATGCTGAGGATTTGACTTTATTCACACGGGTTTATATCGTTACAATGCGTATGTATATAGAACTCTGTTGACGGAGACATCTCTGGTTGAAGCTTAATTAGCTTTAACAGGTGCGTTACAAGGGTGGAAGGGGGGGGGGGGTCAGAAATCGGAAAAAATGCGTCACGTAATGATTGAACGGCCCCTAAAACTGCATATCGACGGCGTAGGCCCGCAATCACATATCTCGTTTGCGGTGTCCGAAAATCTCCGCCTCTATGTTATTTTTTTAAAAGAGAACAAATCGACATCATTCCTTGAAGTTTTTGCAGAATTTTCTTGGCACAGAGGAGAGGGCGTTTTAAAAAATTGCCGTTGAGTAGTTTTCCGTTTAAAAAATAGAGTATGGCAGGAAGTCTGCGACGTCGCAAACCGAGTTATGTGATTGCCGACTTACACCGTCGATATCTGATGTTCATTTTGTCACGATATACAATTTTGACGGGTTCAATCTGAAGAAAATTTTACGATTGAGAAAACGAATGGGACCACAACCCTTTACGTCCTGCATTAACAAAGTTAGGAGCTTTTAAAGTATTTCCACATTGAGCCAGACCTCTCCTCTTGACTCATTCCGTTGCCTTAATGTCACAGTACAACGAAAATTTTCAAATTATTTAACAATTTAACTAACGCAATAAAATTGTATTATTTTTATATCATTTGGTCAATGAGTGCCAACTTTAGACAATCCACGAAATAAGTCCATGAGTAAGAAAGGAAGGCAATTTGTGATGCAAAACTAATTGCACCTTAAAACAATTTCATTGCAATTTTAATGGAAGGACGAGCCCCTTCAATTCGCGAATAGACAACATACACAACACTCTGATACAATATCAATAACTTAACCACGTCATTACAATTTATTGCAACCTGTGCTACGGCGTCCTCTCGAAAGTTTTCCCCGTATAATTCCTCCTTTGAGCAAGTTTGATCAATTCCTTTTAAAAAAAATTCCAGAGAAATGTAAATTATACTTTAAAAAAAGGGAGAAAAAAATCTTGGAGCACTCTCTTTTTTATCTCCGAAATCTGCCGCCTTTTTTCATCCAGTTAAAATTCGTTGGAAATACCATTTGCGGGATATGTAATTATAATTTCCTAATAGAGCCCCTCTTTCATAAAATTCCTGCACTAATGGAGGAAAACCAAGGTCGCTCGTAGACTCGTGCATGCAGCGCTGAAAATAAGGTCGAGACAGAAAAAATTGCGGTCGTGCAAAATCATCGACGCGCAATGACACTTAACAGAGAAATGGACGTCAAACGTCAAACGACGTCAAAACGTTTCTGTCAAACGGAACTATGTGATTTAAACATGAGCCCTGAGACCCATAAGAATGCACGAATAACAGGGCTCACGTCATGATGCACATAGTCCGGTTTGGCAGGAATACGTCCAAATAGAAATAATTTTTTGCGTAAAAACCATTCGCTGAAATCTATTCAGTCATCACAGAGTGCATTAGGAGTTCTCGACGGTGTAAGTCGGCAATCACATAACTCGTTTGCTGTGTCTGAAAATCTCCGCCTCTATAATATTTTTTTGAAGGAGAACAAATGGACATCATTCCTTGAAGTTATTGCAGAATTTTCTTCTTACAGAGAAGAAAAATTACGACAGTTTTAAAGAATTGTCGTTGAGTAGTTTTCCGTTTAAAAAATAAAGTATGATAGGAAGTCTGCGACGTCGCAAACCGAGTTATGTGATTGCCGACTTACACCGTCGTTCTGCTCAGAAATTCGTGGCATTTCGAAAATCGAAAATAGAAGGTCAGAGTGCGGAGTCAGTGCGGTTTGAGGAAAGCACCGCGCCATGAAAAAAAAAATTATCATTGAACCAGGAAAATTGAATTTTGAAATGTTTGCACTTAATTCTGGATCATCCCACGCATCCCAGTGGCGGATCCAGAGAGAGTCTGAGGGAGGGGGGGGGGGGATTTGCTAATGTCGAGTGGGTCCGAGGGGCCTCTCCCGGAAATTTTGTTTAAAAAAAAAAGCTCCTCCCACATTGAATTTAAGCAGTTTTAGCATACAACTTCTGCATTATTTGAAATTTGGAAATTGACGAATAATACCTCTTATAGAGCAATTTCATTTTAGTATATGGACTATTAGTTTTGTGGTATTGAGTAACAGTTGATTTGGTAAACTTTGGTTTTAAAGTTCTGTCTCCAAACTAGTTTCAGAGCATCTTTTAGAATAATTTCATTTTAGTAAACAGACTATTTATCTCTATGGTATTGAATAACCTTTGGTTTTATAGTTCTGTCTTGAAACCATTTGGAGCATTTTCCATCTCTCTCTCTCTCTCTCTCTCTCTCCCTCCCCCTCTCTCTCTCTCCCCCTCTCTCTCTCCCTCCCTTCCTCTCTCTCTCCCTCCCTCTCACTCCCCCCTCTCTCCCCCCTCTCCCCCCCCTCTCTCTCCCCCTCTCTCTCCCCCTCTCTCTCTCTTTTTGCTCCTTCCCTCATTTTTTCCTTCTTTTCTCCCTCTTGATCTGCCACTGGCACATCCACTTTTTTTTTTTTTTATCCAGGACATTCCCCTTCTAAGGCACATCCACTGCGTTCTGAGTCAAACTTTTTGTGGCGACGTGCCGTGAAGCCTCGGGCCTTCGCAGTGTCTGGCGGTCCGTTGAATGCGCTCAGCGCTCGCGCATTTGAAATTTCTTTTTACTCTGAAATTCTTCATCACAGTAGTTGACTTCATGCTCTAATTAAAATTTGGAAATGCATTGAGAGAAGAACAGTTTCCTAGAAAAAAAGGACTTCATCGCTACGTGCATTGCATTTCATCGGAAAAATTTTGAGAGGTGGTGGGTTTTGATGAAGTGCGGTCAATTCATCTACTGAGTGGGCAGGTCCGTCGGGCCCAGATTTTGCGGGAATGGCTGTATCAATTTATTTGATTTTGCTCATCCTTGATGTGGTTCCTCTGCTGACTTTAACTGCTGAAAATAGTAAAGACAGCGAGCACGTGTTCCAAGTTGATGATGAATTCGCCGTGGCGCGGGTGACAGGTCTCCAGGTAAGAAAGTAAAAACACGTTTGCTATACCTTTTAAAAAGGAGCTACTATTGTCGCAAACAATTAACTGGAAGCAGGCCTAAAAACCATATCTTCGGGATGATTTTCTCATTCAAGTAAGATATTTTCGGCGCACAAAAATGAACTGTTTCGTACATTCAGGTTGCTCTTGCACTTGCAATCGAGGGGCTTGGAGTAGGTACAAGGCGCATAATTGAATTTTTTGCTATTTCGAGAAATAAGTGTTTGAAGTTCCGAAATTACATGGATCCTTGTGGCGGGGCGGAGGAAAGTTCAAACTGACTTTTTGATGCTTAAAAATTTGAATTCGGGAGGGAATTTTTCACAGATTATGCATTTAAAACTGCACTCATGCGCCTCGTCCTCAAAGCCCCTCAATTAAGACAGAAGAAAACACACGATTTTAGTTACATTGCAATGCTTGTACGGGTGACTACATTTGTATTCTTCACAGAAGACTTTGATTGCCCGAGAAATTCAGTTTTAGTGACAAAAACTTCGGATTCCTGCATTGAAAACATTGGAGTGATATACATATTATGTTGAGGGCCGCAGTGGTCATATCGGACATTTTTTTAAATGCTCAAGACACGCCGTTTTTTCAGATGAGCGGTTTTTCTATTTATTTGACAAATATCTCTTGATGTTCAGATTTTTTGACATAATTTTCAATCAAACTATGATTATCGGCTTAATTTTACTTTACGGTATGATTCTCTTCAATTCCACATCCTATAACGGTATAAGACGTCATATTTCCTCGGCATAAAAACACAGTCACTTCAAGGGATGTTGTGCGTGTTGCCTATCTATAAATTGAAAGGGGCTTTTCTTATTTAAATTTATACTTATTGCAGTAAAATTTGAATAATTTGCAACCTTTCCTCGCATTGCAAATTGCCTGTTTTTCGTCTGTAAAATCAGCATTTAGAGATCACTGCATTACACAGAGTCAGTCTGACTCCATCGGGCGTTGACTAATTTCATCTCGTGTTAAATTTTTAAGAATTTTTGAGAACTAAGCAACATCCTTCCTGAAAATTTTATGAGCGCATTCTTCATACCTTCCAAGATGTTAGCTATCATTTTCAAGGGGATGTTTTCTTAGCTGACTGTAAAAAAAAATCAAACCTGAAAAAAAAATTAGGGAGTTTACATAGAATGCAGAAGCCGGTTTATAGCTAAATCCATCCAATCACGGGAAAATATTACGTTTCATGGTCTTAAATGTAGGAAAAAACAATTTATTTCAATCTGTATTTTCCTTGCAAGATTACATACTCAGGCAAGAATATGCAACTATTTCTTACACATGGAGGGCTTGAGGTGAGTGACTATCACGATGATCATAAATGAACTGCATTTTGCAAAAAGAAAGCACTATTTCTGGCTGATCCGCAAAATCACATATTTGGTTAGAGAAACTGATGGTCCCAATGTTACTTCTAAAATCGGCCAATAATTGTGATTCTTAATTGAAAAATGCTGTCCGAATTAGCTCGATCGAGTCTTGATTGGCTTGCTCTCTGGAAGAAAAATGATGACGGTTTTTTTTGCATAAATAATAATTTTCTTTCCTTTTTTCGATGAAGTACCGAACTAAGAAGTTACTGAAGTACCCAGAACGCTTATGGCGAAGAGCAGCAGTCATTTACAAAATAGAACCCGGAATTGGTGAGTTTAAATTGTGAATAATACATTGACCAAAGTAGCAGTGATCACTATAAGTTGCGACTTGCTCGGAGAATGTATCGCTTTATCGACATTGATTTATTGCAATATGAGGCAGTTCGGCTAGTGAGGGATTGGCTTAAAAGCTATTGCACTATATGTAAAATTTCACCAGAAAAACGATGAGCACAATAAAAAGTTTTGAAAAAAATTGCTAAGGGGAGAAAATGCGATTTTAAAATCGTGCCCCTCAAAAACGTTATTTGAATCCGGGCCGTGGCGCGAACGCCGATTTTTGACGTCACACCTCAGGTGACCACCCTTGGTTTATTCCGAGTTAGTCCGAACAATATGGCTGCTGCCCGGTTTGTTTATTTAGCGAAAGTTTCTAGCTGTATATTGTGATTTAGTGGTAAAATTTGACGAGAAATTTGTTGAAACATTTGGTTTCGTCCGAAATTAACTTTCTTGATGAAAAAAGGCGTTAAAGTTCGCGAAATTTATTCACCGGGCGTCCGCGAGTGAGCATCGGCTATCGGAAACGACGGGCTCGTAAACAAACGAAGATTGATAACAGGAAGGATCCAAACAACTCGGAATCTTTTGATTTTCTTTACCTTTAAACCATTTCTGACTTCTACAAAGCATCTGAAAATCAGTTTTATCGTATTTTACAATCTGGAGCTAGAGTCTATCGGCTCATTGTGATGTGTATTGAGAGTATTCTGAAACAGAAAGTCAGTTGTCATAAGTTCACACCCAGACATTCTTTTCTTGGATCATTCGCTTTTCATTTTCGCCTCAAATCAAGTGTTTTGTAGTTTCCTTATCTGAAGTATGTGGTTTTGAATTCATACAAGAGTTTGAAGTTCATCTGTTTTAGCATTAAAGCCTATTGAGCCCTCAAACTTTACCGATATGATTACAGTTCAAGGTTCCTCTGGTCCGTACCAAGTGATTAGGTACACATCAAAGATGTGTCCTATGGTTCTTCAAATTAACAGTTCAGAAGTAAATTAGAGACTACAGTAACTTAATCCACTCCTGCCCTTTCCTTCAGTGTTTGTTCGTGTCTGTTCTTTATGCGTTACCACTCTAGTGCATACACCGGTAATGTAGGTTAGATAGGTATTATCGCATATTTTCTACTAGCAGTACCTTCTCTTAAGCGTTCTAATTTAGCAAAGAAATTCCACCAGTTGCAGAAAATTGTGTGCGTAATGAATAAGTGAATATGAATACCTCCTTTTGGTGACTCAAAGTTTCTCAGATCCGTCTTAAGGAGGTTTCGCATGTAGGTGCATGATCAGTTTTGCCAGATGAAATTACTGCTCTACTTAGCAGCTTCAAATTTATACTTTGATCTCTGATTCACTAATAAATGACACTTTATGGTGTCATTTATATTTAATCAGTTCAAAGCTAATGCGACAATAAATCATCAAAGGTCCGATTGAGGAAGAAATTTTCCGGTGAGTGCCACGGCTGAATCAACATTCCAACTAGACTTGCGAAGGTATCAACCAGGAAATGATCATCTGTCTGGAAGTGAAATTTTTTTCATTCCATCATACAGTTTAACAGGTAAGATAATTATAATTACTGAGGTACTATCAGGTTAAATACACAAGTTTAGTGTAACATTTAGATTTAAGTATGTTTAACTTTGTGGATAATGATTAATGAAAAAGCGTGGAAAAGTAGTGGCATGGCTAATCTGAGAAAGTACTTACCTACATTCACTAAGTTTTAGTCTGATTGCTTCTCTTGATGTCCTAATGGAAAAATTATTCGACAAAATTTCTGAAATGTGTGCGATATTTATATCTTCTACATGCCGAAAATTTTGTGAATATGTGGAGCGTTAAGTCAACTTGTTTTCCATTTAAAATCTAAACTGAAAGTAGAAGTTTTGAACACCGTAGTCAATACGTAATTGAGGCACTGGATGCAAAAAGGCCTTTCTCGGTTGCAGTGTTTGAGAGTCACCTCTAATATTTCATTCTTTGAAAGGAAAGTGAATGCATCAAGTGAACTAGTTGACTCTCAATCAGAAATACCATGAATAGTAGGATAATCATCTCATAATTGTCTCTTATATATGAAAATAAAAACTCAGAAAGTTATCTGAGAAAGCACTTGAGATCGATTTCCATATTCTTAGATGAAGCCTGCGTTTAAAATCACAATATTTCAAATTTTCCATAGTGCTTAAGGCCTGCAGCACAACCTTATCTTTCAAGGCAGGAAAAACACCATGGAACCTCCATCATTGCCAACTTCCAGCTTAAGGCTTTCAGATTACTTCATCGTGTCTCAGTGGAGAGAAGCTGTAGGATTAACTCATTCCACGATTCCGTTACTTCACCTACATTTCATGTTGTACTCCTCTTCAAGTATATGACTGCAGATGAGCAGATTTAGAAATTTTTAATGCACTCTGCATCTAAGAAATGAAAGAGCCTTAATAGAATTATCACTTACCATATAGGTATCACTTCCTCATGAGTCTGTTTGGGTTGATACCTTCGCAAGTCTAGTTGGAATGTTGATTCAGCCGTGGCACTCACCGGAAAATTTCTTCCTCAATCGACCTTTGATGATTTATTGTCGCATTAGCTTTGAACTGATTAAATATAAATGACACCATAAAGTGTCATTTATTAGTGAATCAGAGATCAAAGTATAAATTTGAAGCTGCTAAGTAGAGCAGTAATTTCATCTGGCAAAACTGATCATGCACCTACATGCGAAACCTCCTTAAGACGGATCTGAGAAACTTTGAGTCACCAAAAGGAGGTATTCATATTCACTTATTCATTACGCACACAATTTTCTGCAACTGGTGGAATTTCTTTGCTAAATTAGAACGCTTAAGAGAAGGTACTGCTAGTAGAAAATATGCGATAATACCTATCTAACCTACATTACCGGTGTATGCACTAGAGTGGTAACGCATAAAGAACAGACACGAACAAACACTGAAGGAAAGGGCAGGAGTGGATTAAGTTACTGTAGTCTCTAATTTACTTCTGAACTGTTAATTTGAAGAACCATAGGACACATCTTTGATGTGTACCTAATCACTTGGTACGGACCAGAGGAACCTTGAACTGTAATCATATCGGTAAAGTTTGAGGGCTCAATAGGCTTTAATGCTAAAACAGATGAACTTCAAACTCTTGTATGAATTCAAAACCACATACTTCAGATAAGGAAACTACAAAACACTTGATTTGAGGCGAAAATGAAAAGCGAATGATCCAAGAAAAGAATGTCTGGGTGTGAACTTATGACAACTGACTTTCTGTTTCAGAATACTCTCAATACACATCACAATGAGCCGATAGACTCTAGCTCCAGATTGTAAAATACGATAAAACTGATTTTCAGATGCTTTGTAGAAGTCAGAAATGGTTTAAAGGTAAAGAAAATCAAAAGATTCCGAGTTGTTTGGATCCTTCCTGTTATCAATCTTCGTTTGTTTACGAGCCCGTCGTTTCCGATAGCCGATGCTCACTCGCGGACGCCCGGTGAATAAATTTCGCGAACTTTAACGCCTTTTTTCATCAAGAAAGAGTTAATTTCGGACGAAACCAAATGTTTCAACAAATTTCTCGTCAAATTTTACCACTAAATCACAATATACAGCTAGAAACTTTCGCTAAATAAACAAACCGGGCAGCAGCCATATTGTTCGGACTAACTCGGAATAAACCAAGGGTCGTCACCACCTGAGGTGTGACGTCAGTTCTCAGCCCGCGCGATTCAAACAGCGTTTCAGAGACCTTCAATTTTTGGCATTTTTGAAGTAAGATTTCTCAGGCCAGAGGGCTCAAAAAAAATCTGAAAAAAATTCTGTATACTCATTTCACCAAGGACTTTCATAATATGTCATAAAAAAATTCAGCCGAACTGGCTCATTATCGGATGAAAAGTTGCAAATTCATTGCATAAATTTGCAATAAGACCGCGATTGTATCGACGGCGATTTTTCGCAATATTATAGAACAAGAAGTCGTAAATAAAATTAATAACAAAATAAATTGAAATAAAATTTCGATTCTATCGAACGCGACTGCATAGAGATAAAATCGCGACAACCGCTCAGATTTTGATGATCGCAGCGATTTGATCGCCAAATTATCTTTCAAAAATCGCAACTCAATTTCAAAATATCGCTATATTATTCCGTTAAAAAATGTTACTTGGTACATCTACTAAAATGCGAAACAACGTATCTCCACTGCGGAATTTCAAAATTTTCGCTCCTGTTCGATTTTTACGAGGAGAAACACGCTAACCATATGCCTTGCAATTTATACAGAATATTCTGCCGGCAAAGAAGAAAAATCGAGGACGTGTTCAAGAAATTACGTTTAATAATCCTCCTCAGGAAATGTGAAGAATGACAGGGAGTTTGCAACGTCGCAAACGGATCGAGATACGTGGTTTCGCATTTTAGCCATCGATAAGTTGCGCTTTTGTGTTGTGGATTTCTCACTTTTAGGAGTTGCGCTTTTCAAAACTTGCGCTCTTAAGCACTGCCAATCAGAACTGATCCCGACTCATTTTTTTTCTTGAAAAATGCGATTTGGCGCACTTTCACTGAATTCGGTCCATTTATCTGCAATTTCTATCAGGAGGAGGAACAGAGATCAGCGAGAATAATTGAAGCCCAATGTCAATGTATTCATTACTTTTTTTCCTAAGGCATAACCCAATTTGCAGCGATTTCGCGCAAGAGTTCTTAAAAATTTTTCTCAGAACTGTACACATTGTACCTTGATACATTACGCACTGCATTAAACTTTGTACTTAAATTGATTCACAGAGCCTCTGAGATACACACTTCAACATATGAACTATATACATTTTTCAATGAGGAACTCCTATTTCTGGCTCACCCGTAAAACCACTTAAGTGCGAATAGGGAGATTAATGGTTCATATACGTTATATAAACTGAGCTAGAGGTTGAGGTTCCCGATTGCAAAGTGTAGTTCAACTTATCCGTGACTTAACAAAACAGCGCGCTGCACGCGCTATCGTAGTAGGCGGTGGCGTGAGGAAACCCAGAGCGCCTTCACTCCTTCGTATATGCAACACGGGCATCCGTTAAGTACGAATAGTCGCATGCAAGCGCCTTAATAATTGACTCTATATGAAGAGCGCACCGCACGCATATGGATCACTGTGCAGCGTAATTGTAGTTCCTAAATGAAAAGTGTGGTCCATTCAAGCTTCTTGTAACTTCTTCCAGGATGCCCCAACTCTAATAGATGCAAGTGCATAATGAGAGCTATGTTCGAATACACCGAAAAAACGTGTGTTCGTTTCAAAGAGAGGAGTGGAGAACGAGATTACGTGCGTATTTTTGAAGATCCTCACACGTATGTAATATTTCACGTCGTTTGAAATCTTTTTTTTTTTACTATTTAGTCCTCGTACTTTAATGATAATTAATAAAAATAATAAAATAAGAGGGAGAGTTAAAAAAACAAGTTGGAATGTTTTAGAGGCAAACCAGTCCACCAGGAAAAAGATAGTCTCCGATAGGGCGATTACAACTGAAAAGTTAAAGAAAAAAAGAAACAGAAAGAGAATTATGAAAGCCAACACACTGATTCCTTCACGACTTACGAATGATGAGAAATGTACTTCTCATACTTTTTTTTATCTTTACCTGAAGCATGATGATGAATCGATATAAAAAAAAAATGTTAAGATCCCTTTTCATGAGATTTGTTTTTCAGTTTCGGTGATCTAAGTTGTGTTTATGTAGGTTCTGTATCTAAAGTAGCTGCATAGCAAAGCGTGGGGTATCACGGGAATATGAAGGTGCTTCAAGTCGAAATTTATTGTGTTCTTGAAGTCCTCTCTCAATAAGTCAAGTTCAGATTTTCCGCGAGGTCCGGAGCGATAACCGCGCAAGAATTATTGACTTGGTAACGAAAATAGGATATGAAATCGCCTTGCCCGTCTTTTGTAAAAGGAGAAGAAAAAAAAACTCGACACAAAAGTTGCGTACCGGTCCATCATCACCGTGGCGTAATGGCACGGCTCTTGACGCGAGAGTGACTCATATTTTCTATTTTTCCTTATTATTTAGATTTTTGGGTACAATTTTCCGAAAAAAGCTCCTATGGAAAATTTTCTGACTCTACTGTTTTTTTTTTTTTTTTTTTTTTTTTTTTTTTTTTTTTTTTTTTTTTTTTTTTTTTACATTTGACGATCACACATTTAACTACAGGTAGGCGTACTTCATTTGCGGTGTTACAGAATCTCTGCTGATTTTTCATGTTATCAAAAGAGAACAAACCAGCACTATCGCTTGAAATGTTCACAAAATTTTCTTCATGCTGAGAAGAAAAATCGGGGAAATTTTTAGGAGATTATTCCTCCATCTTAAACATAAAGTACAACAGGAGGTCTGCAACGTCACAAACCGAGATAAAAACACGGCGCTCCTACAGGCTTACACCGATTTTCTCCTTTTATGTGGCCGGCAGGCTGATTATTGAAATTGATAGACAAAGCTATGAACAAAGAGGATAGAAGAAAAACAGAGCGATCCTATTGGTGGAAGCGGGTGGTTTCAATGGACAAACGAGGTAAGTAATAGACTAACTAACGGAAACCCTTAAAAGACCATTTCGCTAGTGCTTCATTTTCCTCTTTTATCCATCGGAACCACCCGCTCCCACCAATAAGACCCCTCCATTTTTCCTTTGTCTGATTTGTCCATCGCTTTGTCCATCGATTCCAACTATCAGTCCGCTATTCATATCGGAAGGCAATGGTCACATCTTCAGTATTTCCCAAATTTCACGAGTTTGATTTTCAGTTCCCGAGGAGCAGAGGCCACCTTGGGGAGAGGTGACGGTGAGACATCTATCCGCTTTCATCCCGCAGTTTGGTCCAGGGCCTTGGTCCTACACGAACTAGGACATACCCTCAGCTTGATAGACGAACACAGACGCCCCGATAGAGACGAGTATTTGGAAGTTCTCACGAAAAACGTTAAGCCGGTAAGGCGCGACAATCTATGAGTCCAGAGTGGAGTCTAATCTGTATGCTAATGCCCCTACCCAAGTAGCAGTGATCGCGATGAATAACGATTTTACCGGTTGGTTATCGGATCATATAGGTGGCAATATATCGAGATATTATCGCATTAAAAATTGCGATGTATGGCGATTAAATCGCTACGCATCGCAATTTTTGGTTCGATAAAATCGTGATCAATTTTCTTTCGTCGATAAAATCGAGCTTAAATCGCCATTTATCGCGATAAATTGTCGGGCGATAAGATCGAGGATAATTGCTCAGATGTTGATGATCCTGGCGATTTTATCGCCGATAAAATCGAAATTTGTAGCGATTTTTCCGATGAGAAATGCTTCTCGGGTAGTATAGCTATATGAAATGAGGATGGTTGGTTGCTTGGTTGGGAAATTTGTCGGGAAATCTATTGATCGCTGATAATATTAGGGTTTAAATCAAGGGTGTGGCAGGGCATGAGCGGACCCAGGGAGGGGGGTCGTCTGATTCCCTCCTGGATTCCTTCCCGGCTGAGAGAAAAAGAAGACAAATTGGCAACGTCGCGTCGCAGCACGGCAGCAATTATGACCACGAATGTTTTTGGCAAATTTCTGCACCACATTTTCGGTCTACCTACACACCTACAATCGGACTTCAATTTGCTAAGTTCAACGCGGGGCCCTTTACGCCTCTAGGACATTTCAACACGCACATCATCAGACCATCACCTGTTTACAACGTAATGTCTTTTTTAGGTCACATTTTTAATTGCTGCGACGTTGCCAATGTGTCTCCTCTTTCTCACAGCCGGGAGGGAATCGGGATCCGGGAAGGAATCGGGATCAGGGAGGGGATCAGGATCCGGCAGGGAATCGGGATCCGGCAGGGAATCGGGATCCGGCAGGGAATAGGGTGGTAGCCCCAGGGAAGAGGCGTAAGGGTATGGTTCGCCCCCCCCCCCTCCCTAGAAAAGTTTGAGAATTTGAAAGTACTTAATATAAAGTTTGATTCATTTTCGTCATGAATAACTGCAAGGTATAGGGATCTTTCCTTTTTCTTTCCTCCCCTCCTTCCTTCCCCTTTTCTTCGTCCCTTCATTTGGGCGAACGGGGGGAGAGGGGCGTAAGCCCTTTACGTCCCCCCCCCCTTTGGATCCTCCTATGTAGTCGGGTGACTTGGGGTTGACAGACAATATTTAATGGTTCAATTCTTTGGGTCAAAATACGACCTTTTCAAAGGCGTAACCAGGGGGTTGGATGGAGGATTATGGACCGTCACCCTGGGAATTTGCTCTAGAAAAAGTTATTTTTCGTGATTTTTGAATTAGTTGACTTCGCAACTCCCCCCCCCCCCCCTTAAGACAAAAGTTTAACCTAAGTTGTAGGTATTATTCAATTTTCTTTTAAGAGGTTTCTACACTGAAGAGAGTAAGACTGAAGACTCGTCTCATATGTGATCATTTCGATACGCTACCTACGTTTGAAAATTAATTACTTGAGTTAACTTCTCTTCTTAATAATGAGTATCGATAAAAGATTGAGTTTTAAATGTTTCCATGTATCCTCGTATTGTGCATGCTGCTAACCATTTTTACCATGAATGTCACAGGAACACTTGAAATCGTTCGATAAACACGAATACCAAGAAGTAAATCTGCTGGGAGAACCTCTGGATCGGAAATCAGTAATGATGTATAACTACCATACTTTCTCAAAGTCAAAGGTGATGTGATTTTTTATGCCCAGTAATGTTGGTTTGTAACCGTCTGCTGAACAAGGGACCACGATTCTTGCAAGCTGGCAACACTGTTTTTCCTCGTTTAAATGTATGTAAAACAATCGATTTAGAGGTAGCCTGTCCCATGTCGAATCGATAAAAATCAATGGATTTAGATAGAGGATTAACGTGTTACTAACTTGCCAGAAGCACCTCTGAAGAGACCTCATTGCACAAATCGTCGCTCCTCTGACGTAAAGGCGTAGCTCTTTTTTCACGTGAGCCCTAAAAAGCATGGGGTTATATGAAGCACAGGGCTCACGTAGAAATTGAGATACGCCCTTACGCCAGAGAAGCGACGAAATGAAGGTGCCAGGACTTCTCACCCACAGTATGTTCGACTGAGCGACTGGTCACCCACAGATTTTCACCCATAACTATTTCACCCACAGATATACTCATCCCAACCCTTTTGATCTAAGTGGTTTTTTTTACCTACAAGCGTTTTCATCAAGTCGCAAGTTGCAAAAGTTAGAATTGAACACCGCTCTGGCAATCTCACCTGAATAACTGGAAATTGGAGTTCGAAATGAAGTTCGCCTTCAACTCGATGGATGCAATTTGAGTGGCTCAGGAGTTGAAATAGTTGTAACATGCATTCATGCATCTTCATTTGGCATGATGTCTAGGGACGAGCGACTCATTCCGTTGTAATCTTTGTGTTTTTAATGATCGCCACAGCGAAACGTCTAATTACCGTTGCCCGATTCTCTCCATCGAAAATAATTTTATTATTGACATTGGAAAAAGTTGGAAAAGTTAGAACTGAGCACTACTATTGGAAACTGGAGTTAAAAACCAACTTCATCTTCGATTCAACCTCCCATGACTTTATGACCTTGTATAAAATACATGTGGATGAAAACTCTTTCTTTGCAAAAAGTCATGTATGCAAAAGGATACGGGGATCTGAATACTGTGGTTTAAGAGCTGTGTGTGGAAAGGTCTGGGTGAATTATACCTTGGGTGATGAGTCTGTGGGCGAGTAGCCCCGGAATCCAAATGAATACTCTAAGAGCGCCCGATTTTTGTTAAGTAGCACTTAATACAGGTCATGGATTTGGTGAAGTAGAGACCTCGCGGTGCAATAATACAATCCTTACGAAACGAATATCGACCGGCTGAAGTCGAAGAATGCGTATCTCAGGTAGCGATGTTCTTGGACTCCTTTGGTGTTTCATTTATTTATTTTTTAAAAAAAGATACACACAAACAGCTCAGTATTGAAATTCTCTGCGAACTTCTGCATCTGCACTCACTTTGAAGAATCACACCCCTGGTAAAAATTGGTAGTAGAATCTGTGTTCCAAAATACCATAGACCTACAGCCGGCTGTAAGATTTCCAATAGCTTCTATAGCCGGCAACACAATTTCTTATAGTCTTTTATAGCCGATGGCAATTAAGCAACAGCCTGGCGATAAAGTGTATGCTAAACGTTACTAATTACGGATGCTAGTGAGTTTTTGAACTACTGCTCTCTTTTTGGGCCGTAGTATCTTGATTTATTTTGCCAGGAAAGCTCCGTACTTTTGATGGATGCCTGCCATTCCTAATATGTTGGAGCGCCTTCAATTTCGTATGATACTGTGCAATACCTCTGGTGTAAAATCGTTGCTTCAAGCGCCGTGATACGCTGCGGCGCGGCGCGGCGCGGCGAGCGGGCAGCCAGCGCGAAACGCGCATTGGCGCCTACAAACCTAACATGGATACTTCACGCATTGCGCAATGCGTGAAGTATCCCTGTTAGGTTTGTAGGCGCCAGTGCTCCGCTGCTCCGCTTTGTGTTAAGCTCTAATATTTAATCTCGTGGAATCAGCGTTTTTCAACTCATGATTTTGAAATTTTTGCACACTCTGTATGGATTATTCTCATTTTAATTGAGGAAAAAAAATATGTAGTAAAGTAAAATATAATGTGTGTTTTGTAAATATTATGGTGCTTCCGTATCAAACTTAATGATTTACAAAGCACACGAATTTCTACACAATTTCTTATAGCCTTTTATAGCCGATGGCGAAAAAGCGACAGCCAGGCGATAAAGTGTAAAGCCCGGCGATAGGAACTATAGCCCGGCAGTATAATTTTTTATCGCCTCTTGTAGCCCGGCCGTATGATTTTTCCACTTTCTACAGCCAGCTATATGATTTTCTATCGCCTTCTTCAGTCGGCTATAAGAACTCCTATGGTATTTTGAAACGCAGCTCCTATCGCCAATTCTTACCAGGGACTAAATTCTAAAGAAACAAGTTGATCAGTTTACCTTTCAAAAAAAAAAAAAAAAAATCGATCGTAATCGGCTATTTTCAAACGCTACAAATGATATACGTATTTTTCGCATGTACCTAGACATCAAATTAAGTTCACAAACTGTTTAAATCATATAAGAGTCGAAAGTGGAGGTAATGTTGTATTCAACAATTCTGAGCCTAGAATATTTATTACCACATTAATCACCAACTCGCTCCTCCTTGAACCCTTTTTTTTTAGTAAGGCTTGATTTGAACAACACCATTTTATCTGTACCATTTTATTGCGTATTTTTTTTTTCTGTGTGTGTACCGCAAAAATCAAACGTCAAAGTATCCTGTCGAAGAGACAAGATGTTTAATTCAGACATCAAATGGAAAACAGATACGTGACACCGCAAGTAATCTAATCGCAAAACGTCCAAAATATACTGAAATGCGAAAATAAAAAATGGAAAACAGACAAGTAACACCGCAAAAAATCTAATTTCAAATCGTTAAAAATATACCGACCGTGATTAAAAAGAGAGAAGGAAAGCAGATATCGACGGTAAACTACCAGATCATGTATCTCGGTTTGCGACGTTGCAAATTTCCGGTCATACTTTATTTTTTTAATGGAAAATTTCTAACTGGCAATTCTTGAAAACTATCGTGACTTTTCTTCTTTGTGCAAAGAAAACTCTGGGAAAACTTCGAGGAATGATATTGATTTGTCTTTTCTGATTGCTTGATTTGCCTGGTGACCACTTTCTGGGGCCCTTATAGAAAATGACATGGTGTTCATTTTTCATCGAAAATATCTCGAAAACAAGGAAAAGTTTGTGCGTCGGAGATTTCAGAAATCAACTCTCCAGATTTTTATGAAGAGATTGACGGGTAATGCATGACACTCTTTTCTCAAAAACAACGAACAGTTCCACCTGGAGATAAGTTTTTCATGACATCAAAGTGTCATATTTCAACTTTAAAAAACAAACTTCCAGGTCAAACTGTTCGGTGTTCAGTGTCAATCTCTTCATAAAAACTGGGAAATTGATTTCTGAAATCTTCGACGCATCATTTTTGCCTTGTTTTTGAGATATTTTCGATGAAAAGTTAACCCCGTGTTTTTTTGCATAAGGATCCCTGAAAGTGGGTACCAGGAGAATCAGCCAATCAGATACGATTCGTAAGGGTAGGAGGTGCCACTCGGCTCGCAATTCATATTCTGCCATGCTAAGGAAAACGCCGTTTGAACATTCGAGAGTTGCCAAATTTCTTCCGATAAAATGTTTATTTTTAAAGAAAATTATCAATGTTTTCACTCGAAATTTTTAGACTATTTAAATCAAATTACGAACAAAATTCCCTGAAAAATCGGAGGAAAAATGTTCATAAATATTCCCAAAAATTCGTGATTTATCATAGGAAATTTGGCGACGCCTAAAGGTTCATACGGTGTTTTTCCTTATAGCACGGCAGAATTGCGGCTCATGTTTTCTCCTTGGTAAACTCACTATCTTCTACACATTATTTTACGTTATTGAGAACAATGTTAATTTTTCTGCCTTTAAGATCGCACCCCTCAAAGCGACACTTAAATCGAAATTCGGTAAACGGCTGCCAATTATGGACGTCCAACATTTGAGTAAGGGTGATGTGCGAAGGATCCGGGATCTATACCGATGTGACGGTAAAACACACTTGGCTTTCAACCTTTGAGAGTAACTATAATAAGAAATTTGGCGTACTCCTCGTAAAAATTGGCTGTACATTGTACAATAGTACTTGGGGAAACAGCCCGGCTAAGTATAGTATAGCCCGCATAGCTCGGCTATAGGATTATCTATTGTCCCTATAGCCCAGCTATGCGGGCGAAAACAAATCCTATAGCTGAGCTACAGGGGCAATCAGAAATCCTACCCATGGTGCATTGGCGGATCCAGCGAATTGGCAACATGGCTTTTCTCCGATTAAACCTATGGAAATGTATCGATTCTTAGAGGGGCCAGGGCCAGGTGCTCCGACAAGAATCGATTATTTAACATAGGTTTAAGTGGAGGAAATCAGGTGTTGCCTTTCTGGATCAGCCTCTGCTATGGTGCCAAGCTAAGTAAAAACGCCGTACGAGCATTCGAATGTTGCTCAATTTCCTCTCAGAAAATATTAAATTTTGAAAAAAGTTATTAACATTTTATCTTCAAATGTCCAGACTTCATAGATCATAATACGAACAAAATTCTGTGAAACATCGAAAAAGAAATATTCACAAATTTTCCTGAAAATTTGTGATTTGTCGAAGGAAATTTGGCAACGCCTGGTGGCTCATACGACGTTCTTGCTTAACACGGCAGTATGGCTGGGCTATAGCAAACCTATGGCCGGGCTATCGTACGACCAATTTTTGCCAGGGAGACTGCGCGGATCAGAAAATTGCGTACGCAATTGAATTCAAAATAACCTGATCGAAAATTTTGAAGAGAAATATTCGTAACTTTCTTTAAAAATAAATATTTCATCGGGTTAAATTTGGCAACGCTCGAATGATCACTCGGCATATTTCTGTAGCGGCGCGGTGGAATGAAGGATAGCGATAGCCGAAGTACGAAACCACGTATCTCTGTTTGCGACGTTGCAGGTTTCCTGTCATATTTTATTTTTTCTTCAGAAAAGAAGTCAACGTAATTTCTCAAAAACTTCCTGGATTTTTCTTCTCTGCTGTCAGTATATTCTGCGTGAATTTCAAGCAATAAAGTTAGAGTGTCTCTCTCAAAAAAAGCAAGATAAGAGTGGAAATTTTGAAACACTGCAATGGAGACACGTGGTTTTGCACCTCGACCATCGGCAGGCACTCAGAGTAAATCAACGACAACACTGTCTCGATTGCACGGCGTCTTATACCGACTACAGACAGCTCTCATGTTCAACCTCGTTTTCCACAAGCTAATTTTTCAATTTTTCGCCATTTTTTCCTTGATTTCGTTCTTCCACACACGCAGGGTAAGATTTCAAAATAAACCGAAGCACAGTGGATCGAGTCAATAGGAGAGGTCGGACAAAATTTGGAAACTTTAAACGCTTATAACTCCGTTTAAACAAAACTTTGAGGTTCTAAAAGTGGTACCATCGGTTTTCTCGTAAAATGTTCTTCCAAAAGCACCCCTTGAAATTTAAAATGTGACGAAATAAACGTCAAAATTTTCAGTTTTAGTCAAAAATTTCATGTCCGACCTCTCTGATCGACTAGATCCACTGTGCGACGCACGGCAAATACTCATTTTTAAACGGTGTTCTTTTTTGGCACATTGTACATATAGTATGTACAGGACCCCACGGTCGTTCGAAAAATCATTTTTTTTTCGTTTTTTTAGAAATCCTTTTCATTTTCTCAGGGGCAAATCAAAAGCCAAAGTGGCCTGAAGATGTCTATTGTAATTTCGACGAAGAAGATTGCGGATTCTCGTGGCACCCGAGCAGAAGCTGGAAGTGGGTAAAAAAGGAAGGTTCGTCAAAAAATCTAAATTCAGCATGCAGTCAAAAGAAATTCTGTTTTTGTTATTTTGCATTCTTACCTTCTATCCAGTCGTGTTTTTTCGTGGAAGGGGAGGTATCACGAAAAACCGAAATCAGCTCAACCCTGGATTTCTGAAACAAGAGCGTCATTAAAAATTTGAGGGTCTACTATAAATCATCAAAAATAATTGGTCTCAGGCGGTAATTGAATCCTTTTGATAAGATTTATTGCCGGGAACGGGAACATGGGTCTGAAGACCAAAAATTACAATTTTTCGTGGTTAAATGTCTATGTTCGACCAGAGTTCAAAGGTTGCAAGTGATTTGCGACGGAACACAGGGGAGAATTTCATAGGCCGCCCTTCGCCGTCCGCGGCGCGAATGGCACACGATCCACCCTTCATTATTACACTACATCTAGCGTCGAGAGTTCATTAATTACGACCAGTTTGTAATTTTAAAAGTCGAAAATTAAAAACAAAAAAAATCTTGATACACGGGTTTCTCCGCCAGAAATCTGTCACCACCCACCCACCAGGAAAACCGCGGCGTGCTGCTACCGCGAAACGCGCACTGACGCCTACAAACCTAAAGGACTACATCACGCATTGCGCAATGATTGAAGTATCCCCTTAGGTTTGTAGGCGTCAGTGCGCGTTTCGAGCTGGCAGGACGTGGCGCCGCAGCGTGCCATAAACTTGTCCACAATTTATAGGTCAGGGTGTTAAAATGTAGGCAATTTTACATCAAATTCGAAATTAGCGACTCAAAAAACATCAGCAACGAAACTTTCGTAATCTTTCAGTCGTTATCTGACTTTTTTCTTCTTATTCTTGAGTATTGGACCTTAGTGAGCCGCGGGCGGTGGCACTCATGATATTCTCCCCTGTGCTCAATCGAGTGATATGGCGCACGGCTGTCGTTTGAATTATAGCGCTTCATCGAAAACCGCAAACAAATTCGGACTTAAGGTCCAGTTACACGATCAAATTGAGCCATCAATTTGGGCTTCTCATTGGTCGCATTCTGAATGCGACCAATGAGAGGCCCAATTTGATCGTGCAACTGGACCTCTACGAGCTGCAGAATAGGAGAGTACCGAATCAATCGGTTTCCCGCGAACTGAGCAGTAGTGTACAGTAAACTTGAAAGAGATAATGATAAATACTATTTCGGGTATGATCATTTCATGAAAAAAATTTGAATGGTTGACAGTCTAGATCATCAGTATTCATTTGACCACCTCTTCCACCCGTTTACATCTAAGAAAACAAAGTATCCTATCGGTGCTCCAGACGATCGCGAATAATGCGACCGCGGATAACCGAGGTTCTTCTCTATGTAAAGGGTCAATCAACGCAAACATCATCCTGAAATCCCTTTCGCTCTGATGGGGAAACCAACTCAACCTCAGAAAAACCAAGAAAAGTGACCATTCACGTCTTTCAGATTCATGAGCATGGTAATACATTTCGCGAGGTGAACCTTACGCGAGTAACATGAACTATACCGTGGTAATGCCAAAAAATTGTATTTTATTTTGTCACAACATGATTGTAACATAATTACCATTTTCTGGCGTAGCTTATATTGTAATTCTGAATCAGTCGCTGCCTGGGCAAGAATGAAATCAGCTTCCTGCCGAACGATAAAAAACTATGTTTCCAGTTTTTTAAAGGAAAAGTTAAGCCACAAGGTTGAACGCTCGGCCGTCTAACTCTCGAGTGCCGTTCCATACTCACAAAACTACGTTTTAGTGTGATCTTCTTAGGAAAAGTACTATTTTGAAATGGTGACGTCAATGAAGCTCTATAGCTCATTGTCAGTCTTGATTTGACATTTTTTTAGAATTTTCGTAAAAAATTTTTCGTGGAACACATCATCCTCTGTGCTCTTGTCAATACTTCAAGGGGCCTCTAGAAAAGGTGCAGGTTTAATTTACTACGCAGCATGTTTTTTTTCCTTAAAAACGAGCCGCAAAACAGGAAGTCTGATATCAACTCATATACAAGATATAAAGTTTTTACAATCATTAACAGTTAACAGTACTTTAAAGTAATGCAAAAGACATTATTTTTATCACCTACGACTTCTATTTCATCTGTGCTAAAAACACCTATCAATACCTCAGGAGTTTACTTCCGAACTTCCCGTTGCATGAATCGTTTTCTACGTAAGATTTTGAAGAGAAAACATCTTACCTAAGTTTATTTTTCCAGCTCAGATCCTTTCTAGTAGCCTGTAATACAATTTTATGACCTTTTTGTGTCCGTTTCCCCGTTGACAGTCACATTTCTCGTGCGTTCTTCTAAGCCCATAGAGATTTAAACTTGCATGAAAGTAAAATGAAAAGTCATGATTTTTTCTAAAATTTTGCCGTGGGCTCGATATGCCATGAAACTCATTGAAAATTTTGATTTGATTTTATTATTTTTTTTAAAAAACATTTGAGTTGGACCGCGTTTAGCAGAAAGGAACCAAGCCACATCAACTATTGCCAAATTTAATTGGATAATTTAATTTTTTACATGAAAACGGATGCGCGGATGTTCGTGCAAATTTCAGTGAATTTCCTCCCTAGTACGAAGAAAATTCCTCAAAATTTTCAAAGGAATCCGCGTAAACGTTCTTTCGTAAAAAATTAAATTGCCCAGTTAAATTTGGCAATAGCTCATTAATGTGGCTTGGTTCCTTTCTGCTTAACGCGGTCCAGTTATAGTTTGAGTTTTCTTATAAAATTCTCGGACTATTATCGCGGGTTGCATACGCAGCCGAGCAGTCCCTGAAAAATCGTTGTAAATGAAATTTCACTCTGTTCGGAAATTAAATTTTATGAGATTCGATTTCGCGAAATTTTATTTGCATCTCTGTCGAAGCCTGAGGGTTCCTTACGGACCTATCTTGATTCTTCATTACATGTGACGACGAGAAATTCGTCACAGTAGGTATCTCATTCTACATACTACGCAGTGGCGTGGCGTGCCTTGCGATATATCGATTGTTATACCATTTAAACCTATAACAAAGGATCGATAAACAGGGTGTTCGTAGCGAACACCTTAATAATCGATTGTTTACCATAGGTATAAATGGCAGAACAATCGATACATCGCAATTCACGCCACGCCACTGATACTACGGAAGCATATTCATTTTTAGAAGACGGTACGGGTGGTTATCTGAAAAGCTCATCGGCAGATGCAAACCGCAGCCAAGGCAAGAACCGCAACCGCCCATCCAAGGGTAAATTTTGGGCTGGGAGCGTCAATTTTCATGGTTTGAGCCCGATAGACAAAATTCGAGGACCAGAGGGATGCATCAGTTTTAAGTACTTGTTTGAAAATTCTAGCCCGGAAGAGATATCCGTGCAGGTTAGTGCCTAAAATGTTTTACTCGAACCGTGTTATTACTTTTTTGAGATACCCCTGATAGTTTGACGACATTTTTTGCAAATAGAAACTACTATTTCTGGCTCACTTCAGGGACGCATATCTGACGTGCTAAGGGAAAACGCTGTATGAGCCTTCAGGCGTTGCCTTTCCTTTGATAAAATGCAAATTTCCCGGTAAATTTACGAATATTTTCCTCCCAATGTTTCAGATAATTTAGTTCCCAATTTTACCTAAAGATTCTGAAAATGCGAAGGAAAAATATTTATGACTTTCCTAAAAAATAAACATTTTATCGAAGGAAATTTGGCAACTCTCGAACGTTCATACGGCGTTCTTCCTCAGCACGGCAGATCTGCCAATTGTTCCTCTATGCATATAAAAGCTTTTACAAATGAGTCAGAAATTTTAATTCCTAATTGCACAATCAAGTCTAATTATCCTTCAACAACTGAGGAATAAATGTGCAGCAAACAGATTATTTTTTCCTTTCTCCCCCCCCCCTCTCACTATCCTTTTTTCTGAAGGAAGGCTCTAAAATTCTAGTGAGCAGCAGCGTTAAAAAAATAAGCATATCGACGGTGAAATTAACAGACCACATATTTCGGTTTGCGATGTTGCAGGCTCCCTGTCACACTTTATTTTGTGAAGGGAAAACGACTCAGCGTCAATTCTTGAAAACTCCCGCGATTTTTTATCTCTGCGAGTTAAACTCTGTGAAAACTTCACGGAGTGATATTGGTTCGTTCTCCTTCAAAAAAATGAAACGGGTGTGGAGATTTTCGAATACAGCAAACGAGATACGTAGTCTCGTAGTTTCACCGTCTGTATGTTTAATTGCCTCTGGTACACGACCGTGCTAAGGAAAAACGCCGTATGAGCATTCGAATTTTGCCCAATTTCCCCTCAGAAAATATTAAATTTTGAAAAAAGTTTTTAAAATTTTCTCTTGAAAAGTACAGACTTTATAGATCATGATACGAACAAAATTCTGTGAAACATCGAAAAAGAAATATTCACGAGTTTTCCTGAAAATAAATGATTTGCCAGAAGAAATTTGGCAACGCCTGAAGGTTCATCGGCAGTGCAGCTGTTGAAACCGATGATGTATCCAATGGAGCATTTGCAGGTGTCTGAAATTTGATGAATTTCGTATTTAAGTGGAAACTACTGAGTGAGCTGAACACGAGGATACCCTTGGTTCATGAATTGAACAATTATTGAGGAAGATATGACAAAATGATCTAATCTGCAAAAATACGTGTGTTTAAATGGGAAATGCCGCCAGATGACGTCACTAGGCGGTGCATCTTCTCACTTTGAAATCTATTTTCATACTATTTCCCGTATCAGAAAAAAATTATAAAAAATACTGTGGAATTAGCTCTTTAAGTACTTTCAGATGAGGCAATAAAAAATTTGTACGCAAATTCTCCATTATTCAGTTCAAACGCTCATTACATTATTATACTGCCGTGCTAGGAAGAACGCCGTATGATCATTCGATAGTTGCCAAATTGCCTCCGATAAAATGTTCATTTTTGAGGAAAGCTATGAATATTTTTCCTTTAAATTTTCCGGGAACTTGAGGTGGAATTGAAAACAATATTATCCGAAAAATTGGGAGAAAGGTATTCACAATTTTACCAAGAAATTCGTATTTTATCACAGGACATTTGGCAACTCCTGATGGTTCATACGGCGTTTTTCCTCAGCACGGCAGTATAGCAAGGTGAATCATTGCCAAAAACTTCAACCCAATTTTCTTGAGAGCGTTTGAAAAAGTCTAGCATTGAAAACTTAAAATCTATATTTTTTATCCCACGTCAGTTTCTACTCAGTGATTGCGTTTGTTTTCAATTCGCCTCAGCTAATGAAAACGGATCTGCGATCTCCCTTCGATTTCAATCCTAAATCGGAAAATTCTGCTGTGATATGGTTTAGTGATGGTGGATACAATCAGAAATCAGGGTCTAGAACGTGGTCTTGGGCTTCCATCAGCACGAACGTTATTCAACCATTTATGGTAAGAACTAATTTTTGACCAGTTTATGACTCCTAACTAATTAGCAATAACCAGAAAAAAGGAATTTTCAAAAACTGTCAGGAGAATTGCTGACATGTTTGTTTTCGGAAACTCTTTTCGGCTATTTTTTAATGTAGAATTTCACTCTCTGTAAAGTTTACGTAAAGTCTTTGAAAAAAAATGACAACTCTTTTATAATAGTTTTTTGACATTCTTTTTAAATATCTCTAGTGTTGAAAAACTGCACTTGATAAATTAAGAGTTATGTAGACTTCCTTACTTATACAGTTCACTTGAATATTATACCTCTCTTAAATTTCATTTGAAAAAAATACCCAAACAAGGTTTCCTAAAACGAACGTTTTTCACAGTTCATTTAACAGCCGCTGTTACTAAGATAATGTTTAGCTAAATAATATTTATAATTTATGGCGGTTTTTTTGCGTTCTTGAGTCTGAGAACGTTCAAAAATTGTGCTCAGCAAATTAAAGGGACTGCATTATGAAATATGGAACTACACTATCTGGCTCAGTTTAAAAACGACGTATGCATCATTAGTTGCCTTGCCTTACACGCACATGAGTGTTTTTACGGATGGGCCAAAAATTAACTTTCCTAATTTATTGCGAAATGTAGTCCAAATCTCAACAATTAAAATTGGTTGCAGCACGGACAACCTAATTCAACAGCGATTATTTTCTCGAATTGCACGTTGTCCGGCTTCAAACTTTTAATTGCGCCTTTAAAGCAGTGGCGTGGCGTGAATAATCGATTATCGATATCTCGCCATTTGAAGCTATGGTAAAGAATCGATTACTAAGGTGTTCGCTGCGAATAACCTGATAATTGATCTTTTTTCATAGGTTTAAATGGCATGACAATCGATGTATCGCAATTCACGCCACGCCACTGCTTTAAAGAGTCAATAATTTCGGGTATTTTTTTGAACGGATCCTGCATATTTACCACTGAAAGCTGTGGTACAGTTATCTGCGGTAATCCAGGATTGCGCGAAAGATCTAAGAAAATATATGAGGATTACGCGAAAAAAGGCAGAAGGATTGCGCGAATAGAAACCTTAACATCTGCAACAGGAATGCGCGAACTTAAAATGAAGTTAATTTAAGGTAGAAGTTTGGCAAAACAGGAAAAAGTTGGAAAATAAACGCATTTTTATGTTGACGCCAGTTTAGGTTAGTTTGTTGACAAGTCATCGATGCCTTACCTTCTGATGATGAATGAAGTGAAAATATTGAGTGATGGTCGTGGGTATAAAGAACTTTCCTAACTTTTCTCGGAAAAAATATTCAATCGGGAGAAACGAGGCAACGTTGTAAAGCTCATAACGGCGCGCAACACACCATGAGCCTTTTAAGCTCTATTTTTCGATGTCGCGATTATTCTAACGCGAGTTCGAATAATCGCGCCGTGGCGTTAAACGAATATTAGCGCCTGCAAACCTTTAGAAATACTTCACGCATCGCGCCAAACAGTGCGGTCGGCGTCAAGCCCATATTAGCGCCTACAAGACTGCTTGAATACTTCTCGCATTGCGCTAAACGCAGTGGAGTCGGTCGGTTGGCTTGAGACGCATATTAGCGCCTACAAGACCGTAGGAATGCTGTACGACTGCGTGTTGTCATTCTTGACTTTCTACTCCAACTTTTACCATAATTAAAGGGAAAATGTGTATCCTCATTGTAACGATTCAGAAACTCGAATGATACTTAATTTTTTTTTTTCGGTTACATTAAAAGAAAATAGGACGAGCGAAAATATCGCTTCAAAATTTTCGATACTTATATTTGAGATCATTTAGACGAATTCACGGAAACTTTTCAGAAAAACTGAGTGTGGCTGTTTAAAAAAATTTATTAAAAATAAAGTATAAAAGCGGTGTCTAA
The DNA here is from genome assembly GCF_918797505.1 of Bemisia tabaci. Classification (NCBI taxonomy): domain Eukaryota; kingdom Metazoa; phylum Arthropoda; class Insecta; order Hemiptera; family Aleyrodidae; genus Bemisia; species Bemisia tabaci. Next base: position 4,243,820 of record NC_092798.1, read on the forward strand.
CGTTCCAATCAGAGACAAATATACGCTTTCTTTCGAGTGCGCCAGTCGGGTTTTCCATCCATTCATCTCTTAAAAAACTTGAACATGGTTGTTCTACAATTTTTTTCGTGTAGTTTTTTTCAATGGTTGGCAGATACAATGTTGTACAATCGGGCTTTTAACAATTTTCTTCGCATGGAGAAGAAAAATCACAGCAGTTTAAAAGAATTGCCGTTGAGTAGTTTTCCGTTTAAAAAATAAAGTATGAAAGGAAGTCTGCGACGTCGCAATCCGAGTTATGTGATTGCCGACTTACACCGTCGGAATTCTTCATTGATGTGAAAAAGGTTGTAGCTCTTCAATTTTCAACGATTCCGATTTGGACGCATTTCTACCAAACAGAACTATGTGCATTAAGACATGAGCCCTGAGACCCATAAGAATATATGCATAACAGGACTCAAGTCATAATGCACATAGTTCCGTTTGATAGAAATACGTCCATTTGATCGAGTTGGGCGATTAGAATAGGTCACGGACTATATTTTACTAAATGGAAAAGATGATTGTCTCTCATCATTTTTGTATTTTAATCTTTTGATTTTTATATGTATGGTGAGTATAATCTATGTGTGTATAAATGTTTCAGCTCAAGTTCGAGTCAACATTCAACGACGGCGCGGACAACGGCTCGGTGAAGGTGGATGAACTAACAGTTCGGTACACACGATGCGAGAACCCAACAAACGTTGATCAACGGTTGATGAGACAAAGGAGTCGAGTCAAACGGGACAAGTCGAGCAGATCCTTAAAGAAGACCTTTAGTTGGCTCGGATCCCTGAGGGATTTTTTGAAGTCCCCCTCGATGGAGAGCTCATCGAGATCGCGATCTGAATCCTTCTCACGAATGTCGTCGCAAGCGTCATCCTATGACGGACAAGAAAAACCCTGATTCTATGCAATTTATACTAAAAAATAAAATTTCCGTCAACACTTGTTTTGACCCGCGTGTACGTCTCCAAACATCCGATCAATGAATCAGTTGGGAGGGTTTGGATTCCATTGACGTAAACGGATCGACAGCAGATCGGAAAATAAATACGACGTGAACTGATCGACAAAATTCGATCGACAAAATTCGATCGATTCGCGGGTTTGTCGATCAATTCATAGGTTTTGTCGATCAATTCATACGTTTATCGATCGACTCACGGGTTTGTTGATCGATTGACGGATCTGTTGATTGACACACGGATTTTGTCGATCAATTCACGGTTTTCAATCGAATCCTTGTCCATCGAATCACGTAGATTAGTTCACGTTTTTATTTCTCGATCGATTGATGTCAATCGAATTCAGAAGCTCCGGTCAATTGCGCCGGTCACAGCATCGATTTCAGATTATGGAATACAGCCAAAAGTAATGGAACAACAAGTTTCCACAGCCACTGTTAACGGAGATATCGCCCTTTAAAAAACACTGCATAAACTAACTTTCTAACTTTCTACTCGGTCTCGCGTCGTGTCGCATCGGGCCACCGTTAATGTCAGCGCCTGAATGCAACTAAACGTACCTCATGATTGTGCGTGTTGCATGCAGACATAATTGAAGGCGTTTCTAATTTCCCTGCTTGCGCGTCGTTGTCTTTAAAGTCTGAATGCGTCCAGGGTCGAAGCGAACAATCTCTGATTTTCAAAGAACCGCGATTTACCGACATTTTGGTTTTTGAGCAATCGATCCTTTTCAACTAGAGCCTAAAAAGTTGCAGGTGCCGGAGTATTTCAGTATTGAAAGTTTGGATAGATGCAGAAATAAATGAAGCTGCGCATGGTCTGTTAACTTATAAGTCTTCGATATCTTCCAAGCTCAATTCCCAATTCTTTAGCGATTCAATTGACGTTGATTCAATTATGATTCGTATTAGGGTAGCCTGGGGTTAAGTGGGCACCATTTTTTTGAAAAATCATAAAAAAATTTGGTGATAGATAGAGTTAATCTTTAAAGTACAATGTCTTCAGTATAAAGTCAGGTATCTGCAAAAAATAGTATGTTTCATTTTTTAAATTGTTTAATGGTCAAAATTTTGATTTTGTAAACAATGGGAAAGTTCTCAGTTAACCCCGTGGGGGGGGGGGGGGGAGAGCTGCGCTAACGCACGAGATGCGTTATCGCACGGAGAGCTGCGCTAACGCACGAGATGCGTTGACGCACGCGACACATTTTTATCCAACAGAGGCGAGAAGCACACAATATAGTCTGATGATTTTAATCGATGGCATCAGAAACAGAAAAAATGGAAACAAAATTCCAAGAAAAAAGGTGTCACCAGCTAGGCGACACGCGGTGAAAATTGCATGCCTAAACAGACTCGAACTCGGAATTTGTACCGCGAAATTTATTGCCAAATGATGTATTGAAAGTGAGAATGACAGAGATAATTATGGGGCTCTTGTACGTGCGTCGCAAGGATTTAAGATTGTAACGCGTAGTCGAATGTAACATTTCGCAAAAACATGATCAATGTTTCTTCCCATCATGATACAAACTCGCAGGGGGAAAAACATAAAAAAAAACTGAAGTAAATCTAGAAGTTGAGGCTCTTTGTAGCACGCAAGGGCCCCATTAGCGTTTCAGAAGGTATTTTTTTTATGAAAAAAACGCTAAAAAAATTGTATCGTGAAGTTCAAAAAGTGCTCGGTTACTTCGCACGCACACTAACGTTTGTACATCTCGTGCGCAGCGCAGTCACGACCGTCTCTGTTTATGTGTCGCAAGCAATTAGCAATCGCCGAAAATTTGCAAACGGCTCACATGTTGTTCCAATATATCGCAATAACGCGATTTTTAAGGGGTATGGTCTTCAAAAGTATGAGCTCGGCTTGAAGCGCCTTCATTTTTGGTGATACTCTACGCTTTGTCACGATGCTAGTTTAGTTGCCTTTCCGATCTCAACCCGACTAATGTCACGGGGTTCACTGAATGCTCTCCTGCGAGTGCGCTTTCTGCCATGTTTTTAAGGATGGAAAAGTGTCTATTCACAGTATCGGCAACATAATCAGCACTCTAATCTTGTTCGTTTATAAATGAATTATATGGTTTTCTATATTTATTCACCGCTGGCTTGCAAATTGCCGGCGATTGCTAATTGCCTGCGACATAGGTATGTATACTGCCGCGCTACGCAAGAACGCCGTAAATAAATCAAGATTTTCCCGCGTTTTATGAAACTTTATAAAATGAAAACTATTTTACCCGCGCAATTCAAATTTTCAGGTCAAGTTCTTGATAGTATTTGCGAAAGAATTCTGTAAAAACATTGTCCGCAGGTACACAAGTTTTTCTGCTATGATGCGTTGTTTCCAAAAAAAAATTAAAATGGCGTTTACGGCGTTTCGGCAGTATGATTGTATGGTATTTAACAAGGTGGAGAAATGGTGATGGGTCCACAACATTTCACGGGGATAACAAAGCCAATCAATAACAAAATAAATTTAAATTTGAATAAAAAAAATTATTTGCTCTAATGAGTACCAGTACAAGACCGGGGGGAGGGGGGTGTTATCTACTGATGAGGTCTAAAAAGACCCCAACTTAATATTTCAACGCAAGCTGCCTGAGCTGAACACTCCCCCTCCCCCTTCAGTCTTGTACTGGCACTCATTAGGGCAAACATTTTTTTTTTTATTCAAATTGAAAACTTTTTGGAATTTCTTGGCTTTGTTTTCCCCGCAAAATGGTGTGGACCCGGCACCATTCTCCGCCTTCTTACATACAGTTCGGGCCATTTTTTTAGTGTTTTTTCTCGTATGGCATGTGATGAACACAGTTTTTCTTGAGATTTTCTGGGTGTTGTTTCCTCCCATTCTAAGATATTCAGAAAAAATTTCAAGTATTTTAGTCGGTTTTCTGTCGAAAAAATAAGACACGATCGGAAAAATTGGAAAACCGCGTGGACGTGGAGTAACAAATTTTTCGAGTTTAGTCATCGATATGCTTTTTCCATGGCGCAATGTCAAATCGTCGCTTCGCTGGCGTAAAGGCCTACCTCCATTTCCACAAGAGCCCAGCTTTACCATTAGCGAATCCAGCAAATTGGCAACATTGTTTTCTCTCCATTTAAACCTATGGAAATGTATCGATTCTTGGGGGGGGGGGAGGTGCTCCGACAAGAATCGATTGTTTAGCATAGGTTTAAATGGAGGGAATCCGGTGTTGCCAAATTGCTACATCCGCCTCTGTGCACTGAAAAAAAAATCTCGGTGTATTTACTAAGAAAAGGGTAAAATTACCAAGAATGCAAGGTTCTATTTGATCCCAATTATTTCTTGGTAAAATTACCATTTATGGAATTAGTAATTTTACCGAGAAATCTCGGTAAAATTATTGAACTTTCTCCGTAATTTTACTGGACCTTGGTAAAAACGCCAATATTTTTTATCGACTGTGGTATAATTACCGAGATAAAATGACAAAGTTACCGGGCATTGATTACTAATAAAAGTGGTACTCTTACCTGAAAAAAAAAACCAGTAAAAATACCGGTTTTTAGGTAAGCTTACCAGTCAAAGGTACCAACGGACCTTGGTAAAAACGCCGAGAATTTTTTTTCAGTGTGTATCACATATAAACCCATGCTTCCTGGGGCTCATACGGAAATCGAGATAGGCCCCTAGGGCAGGGGAGCGACGAAATAAAGCCCCCGGTTTCTTTGCATGCGCCCGCTATTGGCGGTGGCGGGGGACCGGAATAAAGGGAGAAGAAGGGTTGTGTATAGATATGGGTCGAACGGTGATGAGCCGTTTTGGTCTCATTACCGACGGAAGGAGGACCATCCTGACATATCGCATGTTTTCACTTGGCCGCCACCGTCAACTACGCCGCCGTCAAATCGTCCTGCTAAAAAAAGTTTCATTTCTTTCTTTCTACCGAAAAAACGCGGTTTGCGACCGTCCCCCATTGGCATTTCTCAACGGAAAAATCGCTATACATTGCGATTTTACACGCCAGGATCATCAACATCCAAGCGATTATCCTCGACTTATCGAGATTAAATCGCGCTCGCGATATTTTCGGAATAAAAATCGCGATAAATAGTGATTCAATATCGATTTTATCGACGAAAATTGATCAAAATTTTATCGAGCCAAAAATAGCGATATGTAGCGAAATTATCGCCACTAATCGCAATTTTCAATGCGATGATATCTCGATATATTGCCACCGATATTTTAGCGACCACCAACCGATAAAATTGATATTTATCGCGATCACTGCTTCTTGGGTCTGTGCAGGCAGGGGATCCTGGTACTGAGACCACACACTGTTAAAATCGAGGAGCGAAATTCAGCGCCGGAGTCAACCCCCCCCCCCCCCCCCCGCTCCTCCAACCTCGAGTGATATGGATACGAAGTGGAATTGGCGCCGTAAAAGCGTGTGACACTCCGCAAGAAGAGTAGATTTCACTCCGTTGTAGGGTAAGTCACTCCGTAAGGAGTAGAGATTCCACCCTACATTCATATTACTCTAAGTTTTTGGTCGCTGTATCGACGATGAAACTGCAGATGTGCGTATTGCGATTGCGGTGTTTCAAAATCTCTGCGCGTTCTGTCAAACAGAACTAAGCGCCATGGAAAAACACCGAAAGTATAAGACGGAACGAGCATTGCGTTCCAAGTCCCCCCCCCCTCCCTCCCTTCCTCTTCGATGGCGCTTAGTTCCATTTGATAGAAATACGCCCAATTGATCTATTTGGCTAACCAATGGCCTTAAGGCAAACATCGCCTCGCGCATGGGGGAGTGGTTTTGGACTTGCGAAAGAGAAGCAGCGTGCGATTCGCCTTCATTTTGAGCGGTTAGGCAACTATTCCGACGCTTAAGTGCTCTCTTTGCCTAACTGGTCCAAATGAAGGTGAACATCACACAGAGCCATGGAACGAGGCACGTGGTTTCAAAATGACCAACATTGAATGTGGCTTTCCTTTCAGACCAGTGTTCGAAACTCATAGGCGCCAACGCGCCAAATGCGGCTAAGAAATCGGTTACGGCGCCTAAAAAATGAAGGCTCTGCGTCAGTGTGGCCCCAAAAAAATTACACCCCCCCCCCCAAAACAAAAAGAAAAATCCTAATTCTTCTGCTTGGTGATTTTTTTTTAAATTTCCCCCATGTTATAGCTACTAGTTCTGTAACTAAAACATCTTGCGTCTAACTTTTCACTAAATGCGCTGTGAGATGTAGGCAAAAGTGGATTTGGCCCTTAGAAATCTTCAATGGCCCCTAAAATCAAGCTTGATGCGCCACATGGCTCCTGAAACTCAGAGGCGAGTTTCGAACACTGTGTCAGACACGACCTGTCAACGGCGCTGCGGGTTGCGCTCCAAATAGAGCGCGAGGTTGCCGGTTGTGTGAGAATCTCCGTGATTTTAGCTTCACCGAGGGCACTAATTTTCAATGTCAAGGCTCACGCGGCAACGCAGCCTAATATCGAATAAAATTGACGTGGGGGAAGCCCCCGTCATTAATTGTGTTCGACAGGGGTTTTGAGGCTGGGTCGGGTCGGCGCGCCCGCGACTTCCGCAATTTGTCTCCGACCGGGTCGCGATCAGCATGGCCGAACTCTGGAAGAAAGCCGTCAAAAAGGCCACCAAAAAGAAGAAACAGCGCAACTTGTGGATAATCTACCGGCAACATTACGACGATACAGGTACCGCTACCCAGGCTATTTTTCTCGCAGGATTCACCCCCCCCCCCTCTCCTTTTTTAAATTTTTTTTTTTTTAAATTTTGCACGGTTCTCGCGTGTATCGACGGTGAAACTACCAAACCACGTACCTCGGTTTGCGACGTCGCAGACTTCCTGTCATACTTTATTTTTTAAATGAAAAACTACTTAACATCCAGTCTTGAAAATGTCTGTGATTTTTCCTCTTTGTGCGGAGAAAATTCCGTGAAAATTTCAAGGAATGATATTGATTTGGTCTACTTCAAAAAAAATAAAATGTGAGCGTAGATTTTTAAACACCGCAAACGAGATACGTGGTTTGGTAGTTTCACCGTCGGTATGCTGTATGCCATACGCATCAACGGTGTAAGTCAGTGGCGTAGCTTGCTTTTCAATACGGACCGTGTTTATCAAAAAGGAACCAAACCACATTCTCGAAAAAATTGAGTTAAGAATGTTTTTGAGTTTCACAAGCCGCATATTTTCTCCTGCCAAAAACTGAAAGCCGAAAAACAGAAATTAGTTTGTGAAAAGAGGGGTTAAAGTTTCTTTACTGCACATGAGCCTATAATGCAGGAGTAAAAATTCAAACCTCTTTTTCTCAGTTACGCAATTCAACGAGGGTTGGTTCCTTTATGATGAACTCTGTTCATATATAGACTGATTTTCCATTTAAACCTATGGAAAAGATCGATAAACAAGGTTTTCGCAACGAACACCTTGATACTCGATTCTTCACCATAGCTTCAAATGGGGGAGAGGTCGATAATCGATTCCTCGTAAATCCTCAACCACCCGAGTAGCAATGATGGCGATGAGTTGCTATTAGACCGGAGAATGTAGCGCGATTTTATCGACGTCGATTCATTGCTACATCATCGGGTAAAACATTGCGATAAATTACGATTTCATCGTATCAATTTGCAATAAATTCGGGATTTTACCGACGGCGATTTATCGCACTGTTAGCTAACATGGACTCGTGATAAATCATCATCATCATCATCACATATAATTCCGTAAGCCCGATACTTTGGGTCAAAATTTAGCGGGGACTGTCGGGCCGATCCGGGCGCAAGGGGTACCGGTTTGACCGACAGAGCACAGGGGAGAATTTCATGAGCCGCCCTGCGCCGTCCGCAGCGCGCATGGTGCACGACCCGCCTTTCATTATTACACTTCATCTAGCGTTGAGAGTTCACTAATTACTTCACACGACCAAAGTGTAATTTTAAAAGTCAAGAATTAAAAAAAAAAAAAAAAAAAAAAAAAAAAAAAAAAAACCATATTGACGGTGTAAGTCGGCAATCACATAACTCGTTTGCGGTGTCTGAAAATCTTTGCCTCTATATTATTATTTTAAAACAGAACAAGTTGACATCATTCCTTGAAGTTTATGCAGAATTTTCTTCTCACAGAGAGGAAAAATCACGGCAGTTTAGAAGAATTGCCTTCGAGTAGTTTTCCGTTCAAAAAATACAGTATGCAAGGAAGTCTGCGACGTTGCAAACCGAGTTATAAGATCGCCGACTTACACCGTCGATTTACGAGTTTCTCCATCAGGGAGCTCTCCCCGCATGAAATCCTTCCCCGCCCACCCGCCGGGAGAGCCGCTGCGTGCTGCCGGTGTGACGGTGCGGTGGCGTTTGCGGACGTGGCGTTTGCGGATTCTAAGAATCGGGTGGCGTTTGCGGATTCTCATATTTTGACGGTGGCGATTGCGGACAGGCGGAACAGGGCCGGTGGACTTTGCGGACCAGAGAATTTCGGCGGTGGCGATTGCGGACGGAGGGGTAGGCACCTACGTATGCTGCCCCCCACCCCTGCGCTGTATATTAAAGAGAAAAATTACTGGAGAGGCTCTGGATTCCTTTTCGTGGATGTAGATGAATGAAAAAAATATTAGTATTAAACATTAGTATTATATTAGTATAAAAACATATGAGCAGTGAACATACAGTAAATTTTTAAAAAAAGGCATATCAGAAATCGCAAGAAACTGAAAAATCGTCAGTTTCAGTCCATTTTTAGGATGAAAAACATGTTGTAAATTCTAGTCCAAAATTACTGAAAGTCAAACAATTAAAATGTGTTTCCATTTTTCGTATGTAATTTTTTAACATTCAGTAATTTTGGATTAGAATTTACAACATGTTTTTCATCCTAAAAATGGACTGAAACTGACGATTTTTCAGTTTCTTGCGATTTCTGATATGCCTTTTTTTAAAAATTTACTGTATGTTCACTGCTCATATGTTTTTATACTAATATAATACTAATGTTTAATACTAATATTTTTTTCATTCATCTACATCCACGAAAAGGAATCCAGAGCCTCTCCAGTAATTTTTCTCTTTAATATACAGCGCAGGGGTGGGGGGCAGCATACGTAGGTGCCTACCCCTCCGTCCGCAATCGCCACCGCCGAAATTCTCTGGTCCGCAAAGTCCACCGGCCCTGTTCCGCCTGTCCGCAATCGCCACCGTCAAAATATGAGAATCCGCAAACGCCACCCGATTCTTAGAATCCGCAAACGCCACGTCCGCAAACGCCACCGCACCGGTGTGACACGCGCACGACGCCTACAAACCTAACGGGCTACTTCACGCATTGCGCAATGCTTGAAGTATCCCTTTGGGTTTGTAGGCGTCAGTGCGCGTTTCGAGCTGGCATCACGTCGCGCGTAGCGTGCCATAAACTTGCTCAAAATTAATAAGTCAGGGTGTTAAAATTTCGGCGATTTGTCATCAAAGTCGAAATTAGAAACTCAAGGATCATGGCGCGATTGCCAAACTTTTGTGATCTTTCAGTCATTGTCCGACTTATTTCTTCGTATTCTTGAGTTTTGGACCATTGTGCGCCGCGGGCGGCGCTCATGAATTTCTCCCCTGAGCTCAATGGCGGTTTGACCGTCCCGGTCTCCCTATGGCGGGAAAAATAGAGGGATCGTGCGGTGGCCCCGCGCCCTTTCCGCTCTTTGAAAGATTGGTTATCCCGTTTGTCCCGTCGCCGTCGGGAGATGCGCGGTTTATCCTTAATTATTTTCGGGCGCTTTTTTTTCGGTCAGCTGATACACTGAAAAAAAATTCTCGGCGTTTTTACCGAGGTCCGTTGGTACCTTTACCATCTCACTTTTTTTTACCAATTATTGGTAATTTTACCAAGACAGACTGGTAAGCTTACCTAAAAACCGGCATTTTTACTGTTTTTTCAGGTAAGAATACCACTTTTATTGGTAATCAATTCCCGGTAACTTTGCCATTTTATCTCGGTAATCCTACCACAGTCGATAAAAAATATTGGCGTTTTTACCAAGGTCCAGTAAAATTACCGAGAAAGTTCAATAATTCTACCGAGATTTCTCGGTAAAATTACCAATTCCATAAATGATAATTTTACCGAGAAAAAACTGGGATCAAATAGAACCCTGAATTCTTGGAAATTTTACCCTTTTCTTAGTAAATACACCGAGATTTTTATTTCGGTGTAGTTCGGCTGCCCGAGGTGGTTGTTGTCATGGAAATCGCCGTGGGCGATGGATTTTCGGCGGAAGCGTACCTCAAAATTTCACGTAAATAAACCATATTCGCACAATAGGAAGTTCAGAGATCAACTTTGAATGAGACATAAACAATGCGATGATCAAAGTGCGAAGTCACGGATCTCCTTTTGCGACGTTGCAGAAGCTAGACTCCCTGCCACACTCAACGCAATTTATTCAAATTTATCATCACTTTTGTTCTCCTTCGGCAGAATATTCTGAATATATTTCAAGCAATGAATTTAGCTTCTTTCTCATTTAAAAAAATTGAAAAACATGAGTAAACAAAAAGCTGGAACATGTCCGCAATCCTTCGATCCCAGGATTGCAGGCTCGCGGTGTGAACACCAATACTGCCGTGCTAAGGAAGAGCGCCGTATGAACATTCGAGTGTTATGCCAAATTTCCCTTGATAAAACGTGAATTTTGGACGACATTCATGCACATTTTTCTTTGAAATTTTCTGATATTTTAGAGTACATTGCGTACAAAATTGTCTGAGAATGTTGAAAAAAAATATTTACAATTTTCCCGGTAAATTCGGTTTTCATTGAAGGAAACTTGGCAATGAGAATGTTTGAAAAAAATATTTACAATTCTCCCGGTAAATTCCGTTTTCATTGCAGGAAACTTGGCAATGAGAATGTTTGAAAAAAATATTTACAATTCTCCCGGTAAATTCGGTTTTCATTGAAGGAAACTTGGCAATGAGAATGTTTGAGGAAAATATTTACAATTTTCCCGGTAAATTCGGTTTTCATTGAAGGAAACTTGGCAATGAGAATGTTTGAAAAAAATATTTACAATTTTCCCGGTAAATTCGGTTTTCATTGAAGGAAACTTGGCAATGTCTGAAGGCTCATACGACATTCTTCCTTAGCATGGCAGAAGAGGCAGCGAGGATACGCTAACCCTACATTAACCCCTAACCGTGGTAATAACATTTTTTATTAATAAATTCAGCTTTTCCGCTCATAGAAGAAAGAATAATTTACTAGGGTTAAATTGCACGCCAAACTTCACTGGGACAGTCTCAGTGATATGAAAGTAAGACAACTTAAATCTTGACGCGAAGCTCAAGCTGTACACACTTTGAATTCAGTTCCCGTAACCAATACACAATAAAAACGTAAATAGCTTAGCTAGGAGTTGTGTTCAGTAATTTTCGTTGCGCGAATCGTGTTCTGCGTGAAATTTTGATCAAGAATCATGTATCTGAGTGTTTACATTCTTAATTTGTTTAATGGTCCACAACAACAAAAGCAAAACATAAAAAAACAAACATAGAAAACTTTTCTAACTTTTCTCCAAAAAAATGTTTTATCGGGAGAAACGAGGCAACGATGGACTGCTCATACGGCGTCGAAACACAACATGCAGCCTTTTAAGCACACAACGCCTTTTAAGCCCCATTTTTCGATGCCACGATTATCCTAACGCGAGTTCGAATAATCGTGCCGAACACGGTGCGGTCGGTGTCAAACTCATATTAGCGCCTACAAGACTGCATGAATACTTCTCGCATTGCACCAAACGCACTGCGAGAGTTATTTGCGATAACTACTTGACCACGGGTATAGGCACATTGTTGCTAACTGGATTGAAGGCGCATCACATTGTGAAGAAGACTCGACACTCGACTGAACTCCCTTCCATGGCTAGCGCGACGCTAAAATCGCCGCAAAATTAGGACCAAGCGTCAGTTCTTTTGAAGGTCCCTGACCGGTTTTTGCCACAATTAAAGGGTAAATAAGTATCTTAATGGGCCTGTTGGAAACTTTTGCCAGAGCAAAAACAAGGTTATTACTCAAAGTGCCTCAAAAATAGAGATGAGCGCATCGGCAAACTCTGAAATGCACTCCTAACTTCGCAATCAGCGTAAGAAATTTGCGATTTTAAAGCTTCTCGCTTCAAAAAGGATACAGCACATGTGAACATTTCGATAGAGGAGTCGTTCCATTCAATCCCTGCTCAACATGGACGACGCTTGCAAGTTGAGGTCAATCAAGGCGGATCAACGCGAGAAAAAGGTAAATGTCAACACGCAGATTGTTATCAGGTGGTGAGAATCATCGTCCCGTCACATGTGTTTTGGGTTTTGGTGGATTGGCGTCGGCTGTGTTGAATATTGCCTAGTGTCCTTGTGAGCAGGGGTTGGATCGAAAAACTCCTCTAACGAAATGTTCACCTGCGGGCCGATTATTGAAATTTAAACCAGCCCGATAAGACATCGAATTGCGATATATTTCACGGTTGAGATAGGGCTATGTCTTGTCGTAAGCGGCGACATAGTGTCGATGACATTTCAATAATCGCCCCGCTGTGCCGTGTGCCGTGGTATCGTTTTTAAAGCGGGAAGCTTGAAAAAACGCAAATTCCTTATGCAAATTGTGAAGTAAGAAGTGCATTTCAGACTTTGCCGATGCGCTCATCTCTATTTTTGAGGCACTTTGAGTAATAACCTTGTTTTTGCTCTGGCAAAAGTTTCCAACAGGCCCATTAAGATACTTATTTACCCTTTAATTGTGGCAAAAACCGGTCAGGGACCTTCAAAAGAACTGACGCTTGGTCCTAATTTTGCGGCGATTTTAGCGTCGCGCTAGCCATGGAAGGGAGTTCAGTCGAGTGTCGAGTCTTCTTCACAATGTGATGCGCCTTCAATCCAGTTAGCAACAATGTGCCTATACCCGTGGTCAAGTAGTTATCGCAAATAACTCTCGCAGTGCGTTTGGTGCAATGCGAGAAGTATTCATGCAGTCTTGTAGGCGCTAATATGAGTTTGACACCGACCGCACCGTGTTCGGCACGATTATTCGAACTCGCGTTAGGATAATCGTGGCATCGAAAAATGGGGCTTAAAAGGCGTTGTGTGCTTAAAAGGCTGCATGTTGTGTTTCGACGCCGTATGAGCAGTCCATCGTTGCCTCGTTTCTCCCGATAAAACATTTTTTTGGAGAAAAGTTAGAAAAGTTTTCTATGTTTGTTTTTTTATGTTTTGCTTTTGTTGTTGTGGACCATTAAACAAATTAAGAATGTAAACACTCAGATACATGATTCTTGATCAAAATTTCACGCAGAACACGATTCGCGCAACGAAAATTACTGAACACAACTCCTAGCTAAGCTATTTACGTTTTTATTGTGTATTGGTTACGGGAACTGAATTCAAAGTGTGTACAGCTTGAGCTTCGCGTCAAGATTTAAGTTGTCTTACTTTCATATCACTGAGACTGTCCCAGTGAAGTTTGGCGTGCAATTTAACCCTAGTAAATTATTCTTTCTTCTATGAGCGGAAAAGCTGAATTTATTAATAAAAAATGTTATTACCACGGTTAGGGGTTAATGTAGGGTTAGCGTATCCTCGCTGCCTCTTCTGCCATGCTAAGGAAGAATGTCGTATGAGCCTTCAGACATTGCCAAGTTTCCTTCAATGAAAACCGAATTTACCGGGAAAATTGTAAATATTTTTTTCAAACATTCTCATTGCCAAGTTTCCTTCAATGAAAACCGAATTTACCGGGAAAATTGTAAATATTTTCCTCAAACATTCTCATTGCCAAGTTTCCTTCAATGAAAACCGAATTTACCGGGAGAATTGTAAATATTTTTTTCAAACATTCTCATTGCCAAGTTTCCTGCAATGAAAACGGAATTTACCGGGAGAATTGTAAATATTTTTTTCAAACATTCTCATTGCCAAGTTTCCTTCAATGAAAACCGAATTTACCGGGAAAATTGTAAATATTTTTTTTCAACATCCTCAGACAATTTTGTACGCAATGTACTCTAAAATATCAGAAAATTTCAAAGAAAAATGTGCATGAATGTCGTCCAAAATTCACGTTTTATCAAGGGAAATTTGGCATAACACTCGAATGTTCATACGGCGCTCTTCCTTAGCACGGCAGTATTGGTGTTCACACCGCGAGCCTGCAATCCTGGGATCGAAGGATTGCGGACATGTTCCAGCTTTTTGTTTACTCATGTTTTTCAATTTTTTTAAATGAGAAAGAAGCTAAATTCATTGCTTGAAATATATTCAGAATATTCTGCCGAAGGAGAACAAAAGTGATGATAAATTTGAATAAATTGCGTTGAGTGTGGCAGGGAGTCTAGCTTCTGCAACGTCGCAAAAGGAGATCCGTGACTTCGCACTTTGATCATCGCATTGTTTATGTCTCATTCAAAGTTGATCTCTGAACTTCCTATTGTGCGAATATGGTTTATTTACGTGAAATTTTGAGGTACGCTTCCGCCGAAAATCCATCGCCCACGGCGATTTCCATGACAACAACCACCTCGGGCAGCCGAACTACACCGAAATAAAAATCTCGGTGTATTTACTAAGAAAAGGGTAAAATTTCCAAGAATTCAGGGTTCTATTTGATCCCAGTTTTTTCTCGGTAAAATTATCATTTATGGAATTGGTAATTTTACCGAGAAATCTCGGTAGAATTATTGAACTTTCTCGGTAATTTTACTGGACCTTGGTAAAAACGCCAATATTTTTTATCGACTGTGGTAGGATTACCGAGATAAAATGGCAAAGTTACCGGGAATTGATTACCAATAAAAGTGGTATTCTTACCTGAAAAAACAGTAAAAATGCCGGTTTTTAGGTAAGCTTACCAGTCTGTCTTGGTAAAATTACCAATAATTGGTAAAAAAAAGTGAGATGGTAAAGGTACCAACGGACCTCGGTAAAAACGCCGAGAATTTTTTTTCAGTGTATCAGCTGACCGAAAAAAAAGCGCCCGAAAATAATTAAGGATAAACCGCGCATCTCCCGACGGCGACGGGACAAACGGGATAACCAATCTTTCAAAGAGCGGAAAGGGCGCGGGGCCACCGCACGATCCCTCTATTTTTCCCGCCATAGGGAGACCGGGACGGTCAAACCGCCATTGAGCTCAGGGGAGAAATTCATGAGCGCCGCCCGCGGCGCACAATGGTCCAAAACTCAAGAATACGAAGAAATAAGTCGGACAATGACTGAAAGATCACAAAAGTTTGGCAATCGCGCCATGATCCTTGAGTTTCTAATTTCGACTTTGATGACAAATCGCCGAAATTTTAACACCCTGACTTATTAATTTTGAGCAAGTTTATGGCACGCTACGCGCGACGTGATGCCAGCTCGAAACGCGCACTGACGCCTACAAACCCAAAGGGATACTTCAAGCATTGCGCAATGCGTGAAGTAGCCCGTTAGGTTTGTAGGCGTCGTGCGCGTGTCACACCGGTGCGGTGGCGTTTGCGGACGTGGCGTTTGCGGATTCTAAGAATCGGGTGGCGTTTGCGGATTCTCATATTTTGACGGTGGCGATTGCGGACAGGCGGAACAGGGCCGGTGGACTTTGCGGACCAGAGAATTTCGGCGGTGGCGATTGCGGACGGAGGGGTAGGCACCTACGTATGCTGCCCCCACCCCTGCGCTGTATATTAAAGAGAAAAATTACTGGAGAGGCTCTGGATTCCTTTTCGTGGATGTAGATGAATGAAAAAAATATTAGTATTAAACATTAGTATTATATTAGTATAAAAACATATGAGCAGTGAACATACAGTAAATTTTTAAAAAAAGGCATATCAGAAATCGCAAGAAACTGAAAAATCGTCAGTTTCAGTCCATTTTTAGGATGAAAAACATGTTGTAAATTCTAATCCAAAATTACTGAATGTTAAAAAATTACATACGAAAAATGGAAACACATTTTAATTGTTTGACTTTCAGTAATTTTGGACTAGAATTTACAACATGTTTTTCATCCTAAAAATGGACTGAAACTGACGATTTTTCAGTTTCTTGCGATTTCTGATATGCCTTTTTTTAAAAATTTACTGTATGTTCACTGCTCATATGTTTTTATACTAATATAATACTAATGTTTAATACTAATATTTTTTTCATTCATCTACATCCACGAAAAGGAATCCAGAGCCTCTCCAGTAATTTTTCTCTTTAATATACAGCGCAGGGGTGGGGGGCAGCATACGTAGGTGCCTACCCCTCCGTCCGCAATCGCCACCGCCGAAATTCTCTGGTCCGCAAAGTCCACCGGCCCTGTTCCGCCTGTCCGCAATCGCCACCGTCAAAATATGAGAATCCGCAAACGCCACCCGATTCTTAGAATCCGCAAACGCCACGTCCGCAAACGCCACCGCACCGGTGTGACACGCGCACGACGCCTACAAACCTAACGGGCTACTTCACGCATTGCGCAATGCTTGAAGTATCCCTTTGGGTTTGTAGGCGTCAGTGCGCGTTTCGAGCTGGCATCACGTCGCGCGTAGCGTGCCATAAACTTGCTCAAAATTAATAAGTCAGGGTGTTAAAATTTCGGCGATTTGTCATCAAAGTCGAAATTAGAAACTCAAGGATCATGGCGCGATTGCCAAACTTTTGTGATCTTTCAGTCATTGTCCGACTTATTTCTTCGTATTCTTGAGTTTTGGACCATTGTGCGCCGCGGGCGGCGCTCATGAATTTCTCCCCTGAGCTCAATGGCGGTTTGACCGTCCCGGTCTCCCTATGGCGGGAAAAATAGAGGGATCGTGCGGTGGCCCCGCGCCCTTTCCGCTCTTTGAAAGATTGGTTATCCCGTTTGTCCCGTCGCCGTCGGGAGATGCGCGGTTTATCCTTAATTATTTTCGGGCGCTTTTTTTTCGGTCAGCTGATACACTGAAAAAAAATTCTCGGCGTTTTTACCGAGGTCCGTTGGTACCTTTACCATCTCACTTTTTTTTACCAATTATTGGTAATTTTACCAAGACAGACTGGTAAGCTTACCTAAAAACCGGCATTTTTACTGTTTTTTCAGGTAAGAATACCACTTTTATTGGTAATCAATTCCCGGTAACTTTGCCATTTTATCTCGGTAATCCTACCACAGTCGATAAAAAATATTGGCGTTTTTACCAAGGTCCAGTAAAATTACCGAGAAAGTTCAATAATTCTACCGAGATTTCTCGGTAAAATTACCAATTCCATAAATGATAATTTTACCGAGAAAAAACTGGGATCAAATAGAACCCTGAATTCTTGGAAATTTTACCCTTTTCTTAGTAAATACACCGAGATTTTTATTTCGGTGTAGTTCGGCTGCCCGAGGTGGTTGTTGTCATGGAAATCGCCGTGGGCGATGGATTTTCGGCGGAAGCGTACCTCAAAATTTCACGTAAATAAACCATATTCGCACAATAGGAAGTTCAGAGATCAACTTTGAATGAGACATAAACAATGCGATGATCAAAGTGCGAAGTCACGGATCTCCTTTTGCGACGTTGCAGAAGCTAGACTCCCTGCCACACTCAACGCAATTTATTCAAATTTATCATCACTTTTGTTCTCCTTCGGCAGAATATTCTGAATATATTTCAAGCAATGAATTTAGCTTCTTTCTCATTTAAAAAAATTGAAAAACATGAGTAAACAAAAAGCTGGAACATGTCCGCAATCCTTCGATCCCAGGATTGCAGGCTCGCGGTGTGAACACCAATACTGCCGTGCTAAGGAAGAGCGCCGTATGAACATTCGAGTGTTATGCCAAATTTCCCTTGATAAAACGTGAATTTTGGACGACATTCATGCACATTTTTCTTTGAAATTTTCTGATATTTTAGAGTACATTGCGTACAAAATTGTCTGAGAATGTTGAAAAAAAAATATTTACAATTTTCCCGGTAAATTCGGTTTTCATTGAAGGAAACTTGGCAATGAGAATGTTTGAAAAAAATATTTACAATTCTCCCGGTAAATTCGGTTTTCACTGAAGGAAACTTGGCAATGAGAATGTTTGAGGAAAATATTTACAATTTTCCCGGTAAATTCGGTTTTCATTGAAGGAAACTTGGCAATGAGAATGTTTGAAAAAAATATTTACAATTTTCCCGGTAAATTCGGTTTTCATTGAAGGAAACTTGGCAATGTCTGAAGGCTCATACGACATTCTTCCTTAGCATGGCAGAAGAGGCAGCGAGGATACGCTAACCCTACATTAACCCCTAACCGTGGTAATAACATTTTTTATTAATAAATTCAGCTTTTCCGCTCATAGAAGAAAGAATAATTTACTAGGGTTAAATTGCACGCCAAACTTCACTGGGACAGTCTCAGTGATATGAAAGTAAGACAACTTAAATCTTGACGCGAAGCTCAAGCTGTACACACTTTGAATTCAGTTCCCGTAACCAATACACAATAAAAACGTAAATAGCTTAGCTAGGAGTTGTGTTCAGTAATTTTCGTTGCGCGAATCGTGTTCTGCGTGAAATTTTGATCAAGAATCATGTATCTGAGTGTTTACATTCTTAATTTGTTTAATGGTCCACAACAACAAAAGCAAAACATAAAAAAACAAACATAGAAAACTTTTCTAACTTTTCTCCAAAAAAATGTTTTATCGGGAGAAACGAGGCAACGATGGACTGCTCATACGGCGTCGAAACACAACATGCAGCCTTTTAAGCACACAACGCCTTTTAAGCCCCATTTTTCGATGCCACGATTATCCTAACGCGAGTTCGAATAATCGTGCCGAACACGGTGCGGTCGGTGTCAAACTCATATTAGCGCCTACAAGACTGCATGAATACTTCTCGCATTGCACCAAACGCACTGCGAGAGTTATTTGCGATAACTACTTGACCACGGGTATAGGCACATTGTTGCTAACTGGATTGAAGGCGCATCACATTGTGAAGAAGACTCGACACTCGACTGAACTCCCTTCCATGGCTAGCGCGACGCTAAAATCGCCGCAAAATTAGGACCAAGCGTCAGTTCTTTTGAAGGTCCCTGACCGGTTTTTGCCACAATTAAAGGGTAAATAAGTATCTTAATGGGCCTGTTGGAAACTTTTGCCAGAGCAAAAACAAGGTTATTACTCAAAGTGCCTCAAAAATAGAGATGAGCGCATCGGCAAAGTCTGAAATGCACTTCTTACTTCACAATTTGCATAAGGAATTTGCGTTTTTTCAAGCTTCCCGCTTTAAAAACGATACCACGGCACACGGCACAGCGGGGCGATTATTGAAATGTCATCGACACTATGTCGCCGCTTACGACAAGACATAGCCCTATCTCAACCGTGAAATATATCGCAATTCGATGTCTTATCGGGCTGGTTTAAATTTCAATAATCGGCCCGCAGGTGAACATTTCGTTAGAGGAGTTTTTCGATCCAACCCCTGCTCACAAGGACACTAGGCAATATTCAACACAGCCGACGCCAATCCACCAAAACCCAAAACACATGTGACGGGACGATGATTCTCACCACCTGATAACAATCTGCGTGTTGACATTTACCTTTTTCTCGCGTTGATCCGCCTTGATTGACCTCAACTTGCAAGCGTCGTCCATGTTGAGCAGGGATTGAATGGAACGACTCCTCTATCGAAATGTTCACATGTGCTGTATCCTTTTTGAAGCGAGAAGCTTTAAAATCGCAAATTTCTTACGCTGATTGCGAAGTTAGGAGTGCATTTCAGAGTTTGCCGATGCGCTCATCGTGATTTTTGCGACATTATCTGAGTGGAACAACTCTTATTTTTGCTCTGGCAAAAGTTTGCAACAGGCCGATTGCAACGATTCAGCAACTCGGACGATGGTTAAACGATGCAGCAATTCTGAAACTTGATGCACGTAAAATTAATTTTGGTTTAATAAAAAGAAAACAGATAACGAACGGAAATATCGCGTCGGAATTTTTTTTTATTTTATTTAAAGTCATTCCGAGAATTTCTCTGAAACTTCTACAAACCTTGTGTGTAGCTTTTTTTTTTAAAAAAAAATATTGATTAAAAATAAAAAAATGAGTAGAGGTTTGCAACGTTGCAATCGGAGAAAAGAACACTTTTTTTCCGCGTGTAGGCATCGATTTTTTTTGTCCATTTACGGCAGGCGTAACGAGATAACTATTCGACCACGGGTGTAGGCATATTGCCGCTAGCCGAATGGAAGGCGCGTCACACTGCAAACATGACTCCACGTCCACAGCGTTCCCTTTCTTGGCTCGCGCGACGATACAGTCACCGTTGAACAAGGATTACGTGTCATCATTCTTGCCTCTCTACTCCGCTTTTTACCATAAGTAAAGTGAAAATGTGTGTCCTCATTGCAACGATTGAGAAACTAAAAGGATATTTAATTTTTTTGTTTTGTTACATAAAAAGAAAATAGAATGAATGAGGATATCGCGTCGAAATTTTCGATGCTTACATTTGAGATAAATTAGGAAAATTCGTGGAAAAACTGTGTGTAGTTTTTTAAAAACGGTGTACAAAAATAAAACATGAAAATTCGTACACAACGTTGCAATTAGAGACAAATATGCTTTATTTCGCATGCACCCGTCGGCTTTTGAATCCATTCATCTCTTAAATAACTTGAACGTGGTTATTCTACTATTTTTGCGTGTAGCGGCCGTGAGTGGTTGGCGGCCGCGTAGCGGCTACAGGCCTCTAGTTGAGATATAATTGCGATTTTATGGTGATAAAATTTCGACAAGATTGAGGACAATCGATCTAATTTTGCGCAATTCTTAACTTCATGTAAAAGTGTCGCAATTTTTCCTTTGAAAAATGCTAAATGGGTACACATCTCATTTGCGGTGTTTGAGAATCTCCGGTTCCTTTTTATTTTTCGAAAAGAGTACAAATGGACATTATTTCTTGAAGTTTTTGCAGAATTTTCTTCGTTCGGAGATGGAAAATCACGGCAATTTTTAAGAATTTCCGTTGATCAGTTTTTCGTTCAAAAAATGAAGTATGCCAGGATCCGCTGTTATGTCGTCTTTCTCTCTCGCACTCATTGATCAGAGGCGGTGTTCTTCCGCTCGTCAAAGGGAGACCTGGCGCACATACACACTTTCGCAAAAAAACAGGCTCCGGCTTGTATTTCAACCGGGGTATTAGTTGAAATTCCTTCGCGACAAAACCACTCAAGTGCTCTCTTCATCATCATTAAAATTTTGTTCAATTTTTGAAGCATTTTTCTCTTTTATTCAGAAAAAATAATCTATGAGATGGAATTTGATATTGGTTATTTTCTGGGGAAAGTTTTTGTCTGAAAATTTGAATTTCAATAAACTGAAGGAGGTTCGTCTATTTACGAGGTCTGTTCGATTAGAAACCGGATTTTGGTCATAACTACCCCACAATGCGTCCAAATTACGTTTTCTTGAGCTTTTCTGATAGCTGAAAATATACTTAAGAACGCTACATTCACAAGTTTGAAAAATCCTGATTAGTGTCGTTGGTATGTGGCTTGAAGTAAGGCAACCTCAAGGTTGTTTTGCGATTTTTATGTTTCACCGAACTTGTCTCTCTTTTTTCGGTCTTGCACTACATTTTTCAACCCAAGAGGACGATTGGAGTTTCTTCTCCATATCGTAGCCGTACACTTAAGTATTGTCACCGAAAATTATCCTATCCAAAAATGTAGGATCACTGTTAGAACGTTCAAGCAGCTAAAGGGAAATTGACATTTGGTTGGATTTTCGTTCAACGGACAACAATCAAGCCGGGCAATTGTACCTGAAACTCGATGCGTGTCTAAATATTCTATCAAAATTGTATGTACAGAGCCTTCAGAAATATTACTCTGTTCAACAAGCTCGAAACGACCGTTTTCGAGCACTTTTGCCCGCATTTCTTCCACGTAACAAATGTCAGTTGCCGTTGAGGGTCGATTCCCATGCACCTCATCTTTGACGAACTCCTGACCAGTTTTGAATCGTTTAACCCATTCAAAACAGTGGGAACATCTCATACAATGATCATGGTAAACTTTACTTAGCATATACCAAAAGTTTCGGTACAAGGTATACAGAGTTTAAAACAAAATTTAATGTTGAATCTTTGCTCTATCAGAGATCGCATGATGAAAATCGCAAAACGCACCTGACTTACTCGTATTCAAGATGACACAGAATCAACACTGATCAAAATAACAAAATCTGTGAACGTATCGTTCTTAAGTATATTTCCAGCTACCAGGAAAGTTCAAGAAAACCTAATTTGGACGCATTGTGGGCTAGTTATGACCAAAATCCGGTTTCTAATCTAACAGACCTCGTATATTTGATTAAATTAAAAAAATATCAAACTTTCAGAATAAACGATGATATATTATTTTACTCGATGGTCTCGACCACCTCTTCCGTAGAAGACATCATACTCTCGGGGAGTATTACTTTTTCTGTAGTTATTTTTAGGATTTAGAGAGGATAATTTAAATAAAACAAATGTTACACATACTTTAGGGGATACCTAAGCGGATGGTGAATGTATTGCTGTGGTACATTTTCGAAATTTACATAGGCTGTCCCAAAACAACTGAGAGTAAGTCTGTATTTCAGAAACAATAATAGATATTGAAACGCGGTTTGTGGGAGGTTGTAGCTCATATTCTTAGCTATTCAACGAGCCCAAGATTTGCTATTTTGGTCAAAATTTCGCTGAGTTACAGCAATTTTTTGGAGCCGTGTAAAATAGAACCCTACAGGATTTTTGAGTATCTTTTTCCTTGTCTGAACTGTTGTTCCGAGATCGCAACTTTGCGGATCACGTTGGCACTGGTCTAGATGCAAGTTCTAACATGTTTGCATGTGCTTTCATTGCATACCAGAGTTTTCTTCAACTTCCCAGCTCAGTGAAGCCAACATTGTCTAGCGTTTATGACACGTATTCTCGTTTGGTGCAATGAGTTCGCCCGCGGAGCTGAAACAAGAGCAACGCTATGCCATCCGTTACTGTGTTTACCAAGGTTCAACTGTCTCTGATACCGTGAAAGAGATGTTAGTTGCTTATGGAGAAAATCGACTTGGGGAGAGCACCATTTATCGGTGGCATGCAGCTTTTTCCGAGGGTCGCGAGTCGGCGGCTTTGATTCCGCATGGCGGCCGGCCGTCAACTTCTGCGGCGGAGGAAGAAAGTGTCATTAACGCTGGACAATGTTGGCTTCCCTGAGCTGGAAAGTTGAAGAAAACTCTGGTATGCAATGAAAGCACATGCAAACATGTTAGAACTTGCATCTAGACCAGTGCCAACGTGATCCGCAAAGTTGCGATCTCGGAATAACAGTTCAGACAAGGAAAAAAATACTCAAAAATCCTGTAGGGTTCTATTTTACACGGCTCCAAAAAATTGCTGTAACTCAGCGAAATTTTGACCAAAATAGCAAATCTTGGGCTCGTTGAATAGCTAAGGATATGAGCTACAACCTCCCACAAACCGCGTTTCAATATCTATTATTGTTTCTGAAATACAGACTTACTCTCAGTTGTTTTGGGACAGCCTATGTAGATAACGTTCGATGTTATTTGTTACGTGGTAAATCCAGAAAATCCCGATTTTTCAACGCCTCATCAGTTATTGCATCAAGTCACTAAGTGATCACGCGTCAAACGCCGTGTACTGGATGATGATACAAATATTTTAACTTCCCTGTAATGTGGTTTGGTATCATCCTCATTTGAAGGCGCTTCCGATTTTCAGGCATTCTGCTCGGTTGCTTGGACAAGTTTGTAACTTTCTTGCGTGTCATCCAAAATTACTGTGCTTACATGCTGCCGTGCTTAGGATAAACGC
Organism: Bemisia tabaci; assembly: GCF_918797505.1. Lineage (NCBI taxonomy): Eukaryota > Metazoa > Arthropoda > Insecta > Hemiptera > Aleyrodidae > Bemisia > Bemisia tabaci. Next base: position 4,267,651 of record NC_092798.1, read on the forward strand.
CTTCTGAACATTCCGATGTTGCCATATTTTCCCTAATAAAATTTGTATTTGTTAGGGACGTCATGAATTTTTTTCTTCGCAATGTTCGAATACTTTGGATCAAATTGCGAATAGAAGCCTCTAAAATGTTGGAGAGAACATATTTTTGGAAAAATGCGATTTTTATCGAGTTCAACCTCAAAACTGGATTTTGAAATTTCGATGGAAAACCGAGTTTCTTTAAGAGTCAGGTAAGTAGATCGATTTTAGCCAAAAATAACGAAGATTCTTGCAGAAAAGAGGTCTGCTAATAGCAGAATTTCCTACTAATTTCTTACATAGAAAAGTTTTCGTCAAAACTTTCAAATTTCAATTAACTGTAGGCTAGGAGATTTGCCTGTTTATTTCTGATGACCAAAAAAGTCAACTTCGCTATTAGAGCGCCCACCGAAGGCTTAAAACGGGCCGTGGATATGACGTCTTTTCACGATCAGCCGCATAGGTTCCATTATTCATAGCAAATTTTTAACTTCCTCGAATTTTTTTTTTTTTTTTTTTTTTTTGTAGTTTTTCCGGGAGAAAAAGTGGCGAATCTTTGCGAAGATATGACAATTTAAGCAACTTACTTCACCGGCTGTGGTAAACCAAAGTCGGGGATTTCGATTTCCATCCGTTTCGCGCTACTACCCCAACATGGGGTAGGTTTCGGCCAGATGGTCCTCTAGTTGGTTAAACTATCATATGTTGGTTTGGCTCTCAATTTAAGTAGAATGCTTTGATCAGAAGCTGGCTAAGGAGATCGGGGACCGAGATCGAGCCGACCAACTAAACCAAACTCACGGCTGCATGTCTGCCCGGATAACGCCGGAATCATCCCCATTGAGGGATATTTCTCCGGCTGCAACACTGTGAGGTGTTGAGGTATTGAGGTTGGAACTGTGCCTCATTTTAAGGCGAATTACTTTCGTTATATAGGAGTGAACTTTATTCCAGAGTTCTTTGGAGTCTAGCATGAGGGACATAATATTTTCAGGGGAAATTGCACTGTTTAGTTCTTTTTCGAGATTGGTTCTGAGATTTTTCACAGAGTCGCAGCCGAAGAAAGCGTGTTCCGGCGTATCCTCGGCAGACAGGCATAGGGCACATAAGGGGGAGGGAGTTAATTTAAATCTATTAAGGTAGCTGTTAAAAGAACCGTGACCCGACATGAACTGCGATAAGAAGAAATCTGCTTCTCCATGGGTCCTCTCCATCCAGATTTGCAATGAAGGAAGGAGTCTATGCAGCCAGCGATCATCTTGATTTCCAGTACATGTCCAACGAGTATTCCATCTCCTGTTAATGTCTACCTCGATTTCCAATTTATCCTCTTCTTTTTTAATTTGGCGGAGTTTTCGTTCAATCAGCAAGTCCGTTGGGGGGATGTCCGTTAAAATATCCAAAACTGAGTTGCTCACCGTCCTGTATGCGCAGCATAACCCTCTTTTGAGCGGCCTGATGGTTGTTGTAATTAGTTTGATATTCTTTTTCTTGTTGCAGCTTGCAGACCATATCTCTACCCCATACCATAAGATGGAAAGTATGGCGTATACGATTAGTCTTCTCTTCAAAAAAGAGGGCCCGTCAATGTTTGGCATTATCGAGCGAAAGTGATTAGTCACTTTCTTCGCCTTTTCGCACACTGTCTTGAGGTGGTGGGACATGCTCAGACCCTTGTCTAGAAAGAAGCCAAGGTATCTGAGCGATGTCCCCACCTCTAAGATCTGACCGTCTACTGATATCTGCGCTTCTACCCGATCTTTCTTCTTGCCCTCCAAGATGAGTGACTCGGTCTTGCTGCGTTCCATTTTGAGATCTCTTTTCTTTAACTGCTTGTTTGTTTGTGCTGTTATCCTGTTACTGTCGTGGAGAAGGGTTTGCTTATTTTTTGTGATCAATACGATAAGCATGTCATCCGCGTATGCAATTTTTTCAGCATGAGGATCAGTTTTACTTTTAATTATAGGATCGTACACAATGTTCCAAAGAAGAGGGCCAATGATACTACCCTGGAAGCTGCCGGCGGTCACTTTAAAGATCAGGTCGCCAGATTCGACGTATCTCTCCTTCAGGTAACTCTGCATGATAGAAATCAGGTATTTGGGCACATGTTGTTTTTCCAGTTCTGAAATGATGTCGGTCCAGCGGAGGCTATTAAAAGCGTTCTTTACGTCGATGCCAATTAGGCAGAGCATGCTACGCTTGTTATAAGGGGTTTTCCGGTTATTTTCGTAAAGTTCTATAACGCGTTTCATTGCTTGTACTGTAGAACGACCTTTGCGGAACCCATATTGTCTATCGGAGAGTGTGACCGATTCCAATAGCCTTTCCTGCAACACATATTCCAAAATCTTGGAAAATGCGTTCAGAATGCATATTGGACGGTACTTCTTTGGGTCTGTTGGTTTTTTCTTCGTTTTCTCCAAAAGAACAAGTCTCGCCTTCTTCCATTCCGCTGGAAACATTGAATTCTTTATCATATTATCTACCATAGATCTTACTTTCTCTAAGTTATTCGTAATAAAAAGCTTGACTAGAATTTGAGGTATTGCATCAGGTCCCGGAGATTTGTTCGCTTTGAGTTTTTTCAGTGAATTTATGATTTCTTCCTTGGATACTGAAGGAATATCTTCTGTGTTGAACTCTGGCTTGGTCCACTCGTGTTCGGGATGAGCTGGAAATAGATCCTTGATGATTCCGATGGACTCTTCATTGGATATCGTACTGGTGTCGAAAGATATTGGGCTTTTAAGTTTCTTTGCCGCAATTTTATAGCCTTTACCCCATATATCGTTATCGAGGTCTAGGATCATCTCTTTCCATTTACTTCGTTTTGATTCTGTGATCTCCTTTTCAATTGATTTCCTGTTTTCTGAGAGTTTGACTTGTAGGATTGAGGTGGGTCTCTTGAGATTCCGGAAATGTCTAATTTTGGATCTAATTCTCTGATTGGCTTTACTTAGTTTTTTAATTTTTTGATTCCACCAGTAGACGGGTTTAAAGGCATTTTGATCCTTTCTTGAAAAAACTGCATCAGCACTTTCAGAGATAATTTTGGTGCAAGATTCTGGTGTTAGCGAATCGGTTTCTTTTTCAGTCCTTATCTTCACTTCTCGGCTGAAATCTTTATATTTAGAAGGGTTTAAGAACCAGCCTAAAGGTTTAGAAATAAAATTCGCCGTTCCTTCATTCTCCCTGTATGTGATAAGTACCGCTTTATGGTCGCTAAGGACTTCGTCGTCCATGACTTCTATTTTCAGATCCTTAAAGACATCCTCAGTAGCAAAGATCAGATCAATGACAGATTCTCCCCGGTGTCCAATGAATGTAGGAGTAAAATTGTCAGGGTCGTTAAGGCATTGGAGGTTGTTACTGACCATCCAATCATAGACAATTTTGCCTCTGACGTTGGTTTCAATGTCGCCCCATGAGGTCGATCTGCTATTGAAATCGCCGACTATGATCGTCTTCCCCATGTTCTCTTTCAAGATTCGTTCTATTTTCAGAAGAGAAAGTTCAAGCTCTTGTTTAGAGTCTTTGGAATTAAGATAGCAGCAAATTATGGCAAGGTCTTTCCATTTAAAGTGGCAAAAATTTCTATCCTTGCCCCATCTGTCTGGTGCTCCAATCAGATGACGATTAGTTTTAACTGCTACTTTGTTGTCCTCTGATGTAAAATAGTTTTCTCTGATGCTTTTCTTCATGTTTGGTTCTGTAAGGAGAATCATTCCTATTTTGTTAATGGAAGCTAAATTGTTGATGATGTCCATGCTATTGATTCTTTTCTTAGTATTACTAAGGATAGCTTTGAATCCTAGTTCTTTGTCCGATGTTGTGCTTCTCATAGTGTCCAAGGCGGATGGGGTGTAGGCATTATTGCTGGTCGACTCTTTAGAAGGCGTTTTATAAGGCTCTAGGGTTCCTGTAATGTTGTTTTTGATAAAGAATTTTATTTCTTCAGTTAGTTGATCTGATAAGTTACTGTCCTCATCTGATTCACCGAGTTCTCCGAAATAGTCAACGATATTTTCCTTGCGAGTTCTCTTTCGGTTCCTAAGTTGAGGTCCGCCATGGTCGGATACATAGGGTAGAAAGTTATCTTCATCATCATATAAAGTGCGGAAAGAAGGTGAAGATAGAGTCTCGTCCTCCGTGTCTTCTTTGTCTATGGCGTTTTTCGGTAATATCTCGGACAGTCGATTCAGGTGAACTTCCTCGAATTGAAATTGTAGTAATTTCGACCATATATAGGTGTTGAAATATCGTTCAAAAATTCAAAATTCCACGCTCTAGATGGTCGTCCGGGGGAAATGGCGACGGACCATAGACACAACGTCCTTTTACGACGAGTCAGGCTCCATTATTTGTGGCGAGTTTTTAACTTAGATATATAAACAGTGGATTGTGTCCAGATAGTGCTGCAAATTCGGCTTCTTCTCTCATTCGATCCCATGTAAAATATTCACATTTTATTGCACAACCTAGGCAACCTTGATGGCGGAAGCCCGATCCGGAGTACGGAAAGGCTGCATCACCGAAAATATCGAATCGAATCGAAATAACGCGTAAACGTGCCTCACCGTCGCGCAAGACGAGTGGATCGCATTTAGAAAAAAGGAACCAGCGAAGTTACAGTGTTTTCAAATTGGGCAACTTCTCCATTTCTTTTAAAAAATACTTAGTATGTACAGTATTAAAATTAACACAGTTATTTTCCTTTAAAATTAACCATTTTATAGTGGGAAGCCAAAACTATTTGCGGTTCTAGGATGCTTTTTAGATATTTTGAAGGAGCAACATTTTTACAACACTGTAATTGCGCTGGTTCCTTTTTGCTATAGATGCGATCCAAGTGATGAGCGGATAAGCGAGGTCTTCCTGTGGCACATATTCAAAATTTGGATGACGTCCGATGTCGATTTGCCGAGTGGTCACTGGTCAATGCTCATCCAGAATATCGCGATTTTTCAACGCCTCATCACTCATCAGTCGCTGCATTTGCAAATCACTAACAATAAGTGGACACTCGTCAAAACGCCGTGTATCGAGTGATGATACAAATATTTTAACTTCCCTGTATTGTGGTTTGGTATCATCCTCATTTGAAGGGGCCTCTGATTTTCAGGCTTTCTGCTCGCTTGCTTCGGCATGTTTGTAACTTTCTTGCATGTCATACCTAATTACAGAATTTCAAAATTTGGATGACGTTCGATGTTGATTTGTCGCGTGTCGTCCAAAAAATCGCGATTTTACGACGCCACATCAGTCGCAACATCTGCAAATCACTAACAATAAGTGGACACTCGTCAAAACGCCGTGTATCGAATGATGATACAAATATTTTAACTTCCCTGTATTGTGGTTTGGTATCATCCTCATTTGAAGGCGCCTCTGATGTTCGGGCTTTCTGCTCGCTTGCTTCGGCATGTTTGCAACTTCCTTGCGCGTCATACAAAAGTACAGAATCTATATACATACTGCCGTACTGAGGAAAAACTTCTTTTGAGGAGGGACGCCGTAAAAACAATAGAATGATGCCAAATATCTCCAAATAAAATATTTTTATTTAATAGCTTTTGAAAAGCGCCCTCTGATCCTCTGAAGCTCATTGCATTCTAGGGTTTGTTTGAACTGGTCTTTGAAAGCTCAGGCGGGAAAGGCCCAATACTGACGAGCCGATGCAAGAGCAGCGGGCCGATTATTGGCATTGACAGACAAAGCTGTAGACAAAGCTATAGATAGAGAGGAGAAAGTGGAACTGGAGCAGTGGCGTGACGTGCTTTACGATGTATCGATTGTTATGCCATTTAAACCTATGGAAAAGGATCGATAATCAGGGTGTTCGCAACGAACACCTTATTAATTGATTCTTTACCATAGATTTAAATGGTAGAACAATCGATATATCGCAAAGCACACCACGCCACTGAACTGGAGCTGTCCTATAGATGAAAATGGGTGATTGCTATAGACTAAGGGATGATGAGCTAACTACAGTGTCTCTCGTGAGTTTCTGTTAATTAAATAGCGTTCTATATGTTTCCTATTGTCCATTGCGACCGCTCGCTCCCATCGATAAGATCGCGCTCCACTTTCTCTCTATCTGTTTTTGTCTATCGCTTTGTCCATCAATAAAATAGGTACTCAAGCACAAGGAAACTTGAAAAGTCAAGAGGATGAGGCTCCTAATTGGCCGGCAATAAATTGATTCGTTCGGGAGCGACAGGAAATTAGCGAGAGCTCTGTTCCCACTCCAATCCGAAACTTATCTCGAGGCAAAGTCGGTGCACAGTGGATCGAGTCATTAAGAGAGGTCGGACAAAATTTGGAAACTTTAAACGCTGTTAACTCCGTTTAGACAAAATTTTGAGGTTCTAAGAGTGGTTCCATTGGTTCCCTCGTGAATTTTCTTTCGGACACTCCCCTTAAAATTTAAAATGTGACAAATATAACATCGAAATTTGCAATTATTGTCAAAAATTTCATTTGCGACCTCTCTGATTGACTCGATCCACTGTGCGGCGGAGCGGGTTGCATCACGCAATCCTGAAGGCGAACTTTCCCTGGGCGAGCAACGGGTGCACAGATCAACGAAAACGATAAACGGCCGCCGTGTACTTTTTAATACTCGTCAACTTCCCAATGTTTCGTGTGTAGGCATACGAATCGGTCTACGTCAAAACCCAACAAGCCGATTATCTCATGAGCCCTGGGGTCTACGAGGAATGCTTGCACTCCTGGTTGCATCGGATAATGGACATGGTGGCCTCAGTCATCGACCGATTCACATGCTCCAGTTTTTTTCCGCCATCCCAGTTCCTCCTGTCATGCATGCTGCCCGAGTGCCCGGCTACGGAAGAACGCCGTATGAGCAATCGAATGTTGCCAAGTTTCCTCCTGATAAAATATTTATTTTTCGCAAACGAAACGGGTGCATGCTGTTTTTCCATGACATTTTCAGACATTTAGTTGAGATATGCGAATCCCAAGAAGCACAAAAATATTTTAAGAATGTCTATAAAAATGTTTTCTCCTTTTCGATAATGCTGATTTTATGAGTGTGTGTGTTTGTGTGTGGGGGGATTGTGGGAGGGGGGGGGGTGCGGTTATGTGAAAAATGTTGAGATATTAATGATTTCAAGTAAAACTGGCCCTAATGCACATTCTGCGAAAAATTCGCTCCCAAATTCAATTTTTTTAGCATCAAAACATCAGTTTGAACTATATTTCCGCCATAAAGATCCATGGGCTTTCGAAACTTCCAACACGTATTTCTCGAAGTAGCAAAAACTGCACTTTATGCGCCCTGTCCTCCAAACCCCTCGAATGGTTTTTAACACCAATTGTGTGACACATTCCCTGATCTTCCCGGATACTCCTCATTCCATCAGGCATCTCGGGTTTTCCAGGTCCTGCGGGCCGATTATTGAAATCGATAGACAAAGCTATAGACAAAGAAGATACCCATGGGGAGATTTTATTGGTGGAGGCGGGTGGTTGCAATGGATAAAAGAGGTAGGTAATAGACTAATGGCAACCCACGAGAGACCCGATAGTTAGTCCATCATTTTCTCTCTTAGTCTATAGGCACCACCCATTTCAACCAATAGGATCGCTCCATACACCCTACGTCTTCTTTATCTATCGCTTTGTCTATCAATTTCAATAATCAGCCCGCTGGACAGCATGGACTAGAGAGACACGTATTCCCACGTCCCGCAGAGTTGCTAAAAGAAATTTCATCGAATGAAATTTCTTTTTTCCCCCATGAAATTTCTTATATTTCATAAAATTTCTTTTTTCCCCATGAAATTTCTTGAAATTTCCTCATGCAATTTCTTGAAATTTCCTCATGCAATTTCTTGAAATTTCCTCATGCAATTTCTTGAAATTTCCTTATGAAATTTCTTCTTATAATCTTTCACGAAATTTCTTAACTCTGCCCCGAGAGCAAACATATTTCAGAGGAAGTTCGGCACCGTGCAAATGTTGATACGGCATTCTGTCCTGCTCACGGCAGGAGCGTGCCCTCCCCCTCCTCCTCCCCTTTCCTGTGGCGCGGGCCGAGGGCTCCAGGGGAGTTTAAAACGTGCCGGGGTGATTTTCCGCGGGCAATAACTTGTGAAATGATCGCAGTTTCGGCTGCCGCGTCGTTGACTGTGTCACATGATTGGTACCGTCATTTGAATTTTATTGCTCGCTCGGTCGTTCACGTTCACCCGTCATTCGTTCGGCATTCTGTTTAGCCTCCCCATGCACTCCCAAAGTGTTGTACATACTTATGCACCTTTTTTCGCGGAGCTAGTTCCGCCGTCCGCGATGTGTGCCTTTTCCATGCCAGTCCCGAGCGTTCAAACGTCCACTGCTTCCAGCTTAACCTGTTTCAGAACCTCCCCTTTCTATACTCAAGATTTAACATTTATTCAAATATCTTTAAAGATTCATTAAAAAATTATCAAATTGTATACCTAATTATTTTTTTCCTCTTCTTCATTACACGATTTATAATAAAGCGTCCTAATGATTTTTTTTAATTTTCAAAAAATTACAACTTTTCCATAGAAGTCTCTATGTTTTTGCCTGTTCCATGCTACTTTCAAGCGTTCAAACGACCACTGCTTCCAGCTCAACCTATTCCAGAACCTCCCCTTTCTATACTCAAGATTTGAAATTAATTCAAATATCTTTAAAAATTCATAAATTGATAAAAAAAAAAAAAAAAATTCATATTTCACTATGAATTTTTCCTCTTCTTCAATACACGATTTACAATAAAGCATCCTGATGATTTTTTTTAATTTTCAAAAGTTTTCAACATTTTCGTAGGTGTCTCTATGTTTCTGCCTATTCAATGCGAGTTTCAAGCGTTCAAACTTCCACTGCTTCCAGTTTAACCTGATCCACAACCTTTCCTCTTTATACTGAAGATTTGCGATTATTGAAAATTAGCATTAAAAATGAAAAGACGAATTTAAAAAAAAAAAAAAAAATTGATCATATTTTTTATTTTTTCCTCCTCTTCATTTTAAGACTTAGTACCTACTTATAATTATAATTTTGTTATGCAATTGAACTTTTCAAAAATGTTAAATATTTTCATAAGGGTCTTTAATTTGCTGAGGGTTTTAATTTTTTCAGATACTCTTTATTTTTGATGGTATATATATTTTATTTCTTAGGCATTTCGAATTTCTTTTTTTCTTTTGATATTTCTATCTGCACAAGGGAGAAAAAACCTCACCACACGGAGAAACATTTTCCGGGAGAGCAATTTCATTTTTATAAAGACGAGGGGGAGAATAATCAAAATAGAGTTTTCGAAAGAAAACGGAGGCTGGTATTCCATAGGGTTGTCGCGACTAGTTCGGTTCAGTTTATGCCAAAAAAGGCATTCAGTTGTATAATGTGGCAATTTTAAGCTTAAATATGGAAAATTAGAATTTAGAATACCTTCATTAAAACTTCGTATTTTGGCTATGAATTTGGATCAGTCATAATTCTCGATTGGTTGGAAGTTTATGTCCAGAAAACATCTCTCCGAGAGATGGTAACGGAAACCTCATTTTCAATTTTCGGGCACTCGAGTCTCTTCCTTCAGGGATAGTAACATCTGTACCTATATTTTTTGAGTATCTTTAATTTTTATGAAATGTTCAGTTACTTGGGACGATAGTAATTTTCTTCAAATTTATTTCTATGATATTTACCTATTAAATATTAAATTTTTTCCAAAATGATCCTAGTTCATTTTCTATGAATTTCTCTAAAATGAATGAAACATGTCTCAGTAATGAAAAAATCTTATTGACGATTAAAATAAGGGCTACAAATCCGTCTTGGATACATGATCAGGCTTCTGACAATTTCGATGAATTTTCAGATTTCAACTACCGAGTGAAAGATGGGCGCGGTCGCTTGGCATTTGGTTCGTCAGGAATCAGGGATTGCGCCAACCCTTTCAATTATGGAACCTCAAGATTAGCTATTGACAAACGCAGTTTCAATGCCCCACAACTTGGACCCGGGAAATACGATGTTAAATGTGAAGAATTGTTCCCGCAGGTAAAACATTAATAATTTTTAGGCCTTCAATAGCACTTCTGTCTAAATTTTTACTGGAATTAGACAATGATAAATCAGATTCTTCGGTCTTTTCATGAGAAAATAAATTCTTGAACTCTTCAGGAAGGGGGCGTTCAGGCTAGGTCATTTAACATTGAAGTTTTTCACAAGTAACGGAGAGTCAGCCCTATGATTCAACCTCCAACTTGGAGGGCCAGAGTTTGAATTCAAAGTACGCTCTCCTAGATTGGTTGCCTTCACTATGACTAGGAGCTATGGCCTAAATACACCAATTTATTAGTATAATTAGTACAAAATGTGCATTTTTCATTGTAAAGAAAAATTTATTTCATGTTCCATCTTATACTTCCCCCTAATATTCTGCCTGGATATAAAATATTTTTAGTTTAAGAGCATATATAATAATGGAAAAATATTAATTACTGAAAAAGAATAAATATCGAATGAAGAGTTGGAAAGAAAGAAAAAAATCTGAAAGCCAAATCTGCCATGCTACGGGTGGTTTTTACGCCTAAAAGCCGATTACCATCCCCGAACCCTCTTTCAGGCAGAGTCACCAGCTGGGGTCCGCGGGATTGCTAGCCTATAATGATACAGTCCCATGTTTCTTTGCTGTGCAGAAAAAATTAGAAGAGGAAATGAGTGCCATGATGAGAAATCATCTTCTAACCGAGCTTTTAATAGAGGTTTCTTTTAACGTCTAGTATTGCAGTTTGAGTGGCTATGGGGGTTTAGCACGAAGAGCACAGCGATTTGCAGGAGAGACTGAGGCAGGCAAAGAGAAGAAGCCAAAAGTTTCTGGCATTCCAAGTATCTACGAGTACAGTCCAGACATCTGCTGCCAATCTCCAAGGAGAACCAATGATTTTACCTGGCCTTTCAGAGCACAGTACAAACCGTTTGAATGGTCCAAACGGTCTTCCGTCCCAGAGTAAGATGCTTTTTCATAAAATTATAAATGAATAAAACCACATATCTCTTCTCCTGACAAAAAACTTTCAGTCACTTTACGATAAAGGGGTGCAGGACTTGTTGTGCCAATTTTTTGTGGTATTCTGATAAAAAGCTTGTGAATGTCTCTGAACTGCGGGCCGATTATTGAAAGTTTAAAGCAGCCCGATAAGACATCGAATTGCAATGTATTTCATGGTTAAGAAAGGACTGTGTCTTGTCTTGTCAGGCTGACATAATTTCGATAATCAGGCCGCTGACAATTTAAAAGAAACAGCCGAGGAAAGGGAAAGATTTTCTCAAAAATTGCTATATATTTTCAAACATGAAAAAGAATGTGAAATTATATTAGAAATATTTTCACAAAAAGGCTAAGAATTTCCTAAATTTCCTTGTTTTTCGAAATATGGTTTGACATCTTACGTTTGCTCCAATAAGCAAGTGAAAATGGACCGCGTTAAGCGGAAAGGAACCAAGCCATATCAGCTATAGCCAAATTTAACTGGGCAATTTAATTTTAATCATGAAACCAGTTGTGTGGATTTTTGTGTAAATGTCACTGAATTTTTTGCATAATACGAGGCCAATTCCTTCAAATTTTCAGAGAAATCCGCACAAACGTTCTATTGTAAAAAATTAAATTGCTCCATTAAAGTTGGAAATAGCTGAAGCGGCTTGGTTCCTTCCTGTTAAAAGCAGTACAAACATCGTTCCTCCCACCTGGCTACAGCATTACAGCCTACCGCAAATATTGTTTCAAACAGGTCCCACTTTGGCAGTGTCAAAACAGCGCTTCTTCGCAGTTTTGGGTTTTAAAAAATGCTGACATTTTCTAGTAGCTTAGTTCACACCATACTTTCAGGAGATGAATTTAAAAAATTAATGCCCCTGACCTATTAATCATTACCACTTCTTTCTGTTGTTTAGGGCTGGGTTATATTATGATGGGATCATTCGAAAACAGAGTTTACAATATTCTCATTGCTTCGGAGGCAAAAAGAGACTCAATCACCATGTGTTAGTCAAATGCCAGCCATACAATATAGATGAATGTGTAATATGTGGAGAGGCTCTCGACGCTCAAGATTACTGGATGGCTTCTGGGAATTTTTTATGTCTTACTTGTATGGCTGAACAGAGAGTTTCACACTCGCATTTCTCACAGCTTGAGTTGCAGAAATTTGAGGTTCATATTTTCTCTTGCTCACTACTGATCAATAATTACAGCACTAATTTGTAGAGTAAAGAAATCATCTCTCTCAAGCACGGAAGAAAGTTATTAAGAACAAAAATTATTTGCATCTTCAGCCTCAAAATTTCTTCACGGTGCAAAAATAAGAAAAGTACGTTTTAAGGAGAAAAATTTCAAAAACTAGCGCTTTCCTGGTTTTCCTCTCAATTTTTGGTTGAAAAAGAAATTTTCTTACAAACCTCTCGCCACAAGTAAGCCAGGACTTGCAAGTTTGAGCATTTTCTACACTTGTACTGATGTTTTTTTTTCGATGAAAAGGAAGAAAAAATCCTTTCAACAAATGACCGAGGATCCCACAATTCCTGGCCTTCTAGATAATCTGTATTATCTAATGCTACTTTATTTCTTAATAACTTTGTAAATTTAATTCATAATGGTAGATACAAGGCATATAGTCAATGATATGTTTGAAGACCCGTACAAGACATATGATCAGTAAAATTTAAAAAAAAAACTCACTTGCACGTAAAATAACGTTTTTACTAATTTACGTGCTGGTGAGTTCTTTATAATTTTACTGAAGGCATACAGTTCCTGAATTAGTTACATTTTTTAATAAAAATTTAAAAATGCAAAAAAAAAAAAAGAAGAAATTAAGGTTCTCTTGAAGGTGGGGACAGTAATCTAGACTTTTTCTCAAGGATGGAGAAAGCGCCAAGATTTTTTGTTTGCAAAATGCAATACCTTTTTTCTCCTTCCAAATTTGGATTAGGAATTACTGATTGATATCAAAATTCGTTGGTTTCAGAAAATCAGAAGTTGCTCTTTCATGCATTCACATGAGGGTACAACAGCGAAAATTCCTCTAAAATCAAACAAGGAGCTGTCAGAACTGATGTACCATGAATGTTACTTCTCATCATACTTTGATGGTAAAAAAAAGTAAAATAAGAAAACTAGTTCAGTTATAGAACCGAGATTAGAATTAGCAGAAGCCTACTATCTTGGGTGTACACTAGCCTCTTGGATTTCGGAATGGTCCTCAAGTTTAGTTTCAAAGCTTCGTAGGAAAAGAACTAACGGAAATAAGAGGCAAATTACAAGCCCTTTTAAGCACTTGTGTCTAGAAACAGAACTGCCACCTCGAAATAGGTATTGGGGGCTAGTGCTATCTTTCACCTCTTTGATTAAGGGTACTTCAGAGAGTTGTGTTGCTTCAACTTTAGATGAAAAAACCAAGAGTTCATGAGTAAAAAGGGATTCCAAATGCATACGGCTACTATCACAATTTACATTTAGTTTACAAATCCTAGGTGTTAAAACAACAGAGCCTATCTGTTTTTATTTATCAGCTTTCGTTTTGTTATTATTTTAGGACTCTTAGGTCAAAAATACTATGTAAAGTTACTTCACGGTCGCTTTCAAACTTAATGTGAGAATCATTTCTTGATATTTTTCAGAGTCGAAAAGTGTGATTATGAAGCCAAGGACAACTGGATTGAAACGAAAATACGGTGGACGGATAAACTTCATAGGTCAACTAAAAATACAACCATTAAAAATTCCCTGAGGAAATCAAAATATGCACTGCGAGAGGAATAAATGAAATCCTCATCTACGACATGTACATCAGGATGATAGCAAAATTAATCTTGGCATCCGCAGAAATGTCATAAAGATCCATTTATTACTGTTTCTACTAAATAAATTGTTAAGTTTGCCGGAAAATTGAATCAATTTTTTTCAGGGGGGGGGGGGGATTGTTGAGCGATAATCCACCTAAGGGTTCTGTATGGAAACTCACTGCGAAAGTTTCTATTTTTAAGAAGACTGCCACAATCAAGCTATTAATTACGAGGAGAATGTTCTGAAGAAAGTATTTTACCTTAAAAAACCAAAAACAGTCAATTTGGGGAGTACCTTTTGTCAAAATTTTAACCTCAGTGGACCAATTAACAGTAAGAAAATTACGTCAATGCACAACTTGGTTTCTCATCAAAATTTCAGTCAGTATATCTAAAAAACAAAGATCAGAAATATGACATTTATAGATTGCACTGGATTTTTGTCAATTCAAACTTTTTGCTCAAGAGAAAAAAAGGAAAAGAATGTCAACAAAGATCAACTGGTCATTGAAAACAAAGTTGAACTTTCCACAAAAAATTTGAGTTCAAATTTACAAAACTTTACTCCTCTTATGATACATGAAATTTTTATGCTTGCCAAAGAAGAATAAATAATTCAATTGAAATTGAAATCAAATTTTTTGCTGAACATGTTTTCTTGTTTACATATGCGTATCTCTATCTAGTGCAGCTTTCCATTGTTTCTTGGGACTTTTTCTGCAAACCAATTTATGTTCTTTTGTTAATTCTTTGTTTTTATCCATGATTAATTAATGATTTACGAAAAAACTCTGAGAGACAATAAAAAGCTGCATGAGATACGAGCTCATCAAAAAACAACACGCAAAGAGGACTTTGCCAATCATTTTTGCATGACCAATTCATTCACAGATTTTTGCAACATTTGTATGGTTAAGTCTTGAGTCATCAACAACCACACAGCTTAACCGACTTGTTTCAGGTCTTGCAAAGAGATATTTATCAGAAAAAGGGTATGTGCCTGAAAAGTGTTACAGGAACATATGGGTCAGAGTAAATTGTTGAAAAAAACCATTTACACTGTGTTCAAACTGCCATAACTGGACCAGTTTTTGTCCAAATAACTTGATTATGGTCTCAACTGATTTCTTATGGCATCTTTTTTCAATTAAAACAAAGATCAACTCAAAAGGTTTATTCGATTTTAACTGTCGCTTCAGTCTGCATCATAATGGGACACCCCAGGTATTTGAATTTTGACATTGGAGCGCTCAGTTTTTGACTAATTATGAGCTCTTTCAAAATTAAATTGGGACCATAAAAAACGCAAAAGTTCAAAAATTCATGAGCCCTGGCATACATCATTTTCACTGGTAATGTGTGCCATTGCTAGTGGACTTCTTAATTTTCCCAAGTCAAAATACTTAATTAGTTTTAATATTCGGCATGCGAAAAGAGACGGAAATTTGAAGACCCAAGAGCCATGTCAAACATTATTCACAAAAGAAACGAGAGTTCATGAATTTGTAGACTTTCACCATTTTAGCATGTCTCAATTTAAATTGTGAGAGCTCGAAATTGCTTCAAGGTGAAAATGTTCGATCCCAAGATCGAAAATCAATGTGAAAAGAGTTAGGAATTAAATTTTACAAATATTTATTATAAAACTTAAAAAATGTCCTTCACAGTGCTAACTTCAGTTAGATATCCAATCTTCGAATGCAAAACTTGAGTAATGTTCGGCAATACTGACCCTGCAGTTTCAAAAACTCTACTCCAGTGTCAAACTGACCTTAACACTAATCAAAGAAATTCAGATAGAACTTAAATTCAGTCCTTGCTGATCTTCAATGACCGCAATTTGTTGTTCTGTTCTTCGAACTTCAGGATTTTCTTGATGAAGAAGTCGCCGTACCGGTGGGCTACTTTGGTGTCCGCAATGTGAACCATCTCTCCATCTACATAGAAGTCCAACTGAAAAAAGAAATAAATATAAATTAGAGATTCGTTTTTCTGACAGATGGGTGCAATGGCCCGTGTAACCAACTTTCAAAAATAGTGAATTAGTTAAAAAAAAAAAGAATTGGCCACTTGCGATCATTCATTAGAAAAAAGGCCCTCATGCACAGAGGGAACTTTTTCAGAGAAAGAATTTGCATGAAGTTGGATTAACTCTTTTTACATTGATTCTCGATCTTGGGATCGAATATTTTCACCTTGGGGCAGCTTAGAGCTCTCACAATTTAAATTGAAACATGCAAAAATGGTGGAAGTCTAAAAACAGATGAGCTCTTGTTTCCTTCAAGAATTATGTCTAGCATGGCTCTTGGGTCCTCGAATTCCCTACTTCTTTCTTACGGTTAATATTAAAATTAATTGAGTAATTTGATGTGGGAAGATCCAGAAATCCACTAGCAAAGAATAAAAATAATAAAGAACACAAGCGCTGCTGTCAGGTAAAGCAAATTTCACTAATTCAATCTCCGTAAACTGAACAACAAAACTAAAAACTTTTATCCTTTGTTAAAGTATATCTTTATGTGAAAGATGATAAGGAAATAACTCGCAGGAAGAAAAGAGTTCAGCATCATTCAGCTATATGACTAATTATTCTCCTTTTGATGTTTAAATAAATTGTTCAATGAAGTGATGAATAGTTTTTAATCTTTATCAGGAGGACTTGGACATTTTGACAACTGATTTGGTCTTACCTCCGATCCAGATTGGAAACTGCCGTCTAAACCAGAAGGACCTTTAACCCAAACGACATTCTTCATTTTATGCTTGAAGCAAAGTAGATGCGTTGTCAGAGCTTGCACCTCTTTGTCTAGCGACCAGTCATCTCCGAACTGATGTACTCCTTGAGACATGAACGTTGCTAATTTTGTAAGCGGGAGTGTGGTATACAGCTTCAAATAACTGTGCACAAACAGAAACTCACATTATCTTTCATATTCTGGAATAGGGGAAAAACACTTGGGCCAGTTTTTTTTAATGACTTCATTGATATTAAGAGAGAACCCGCACAGAGCATGGGGTCAGCGGCTCTCGATGAAAGTCGATGAAACTTTAATAGATTGGTATAAAGTTCATAATTAAGGAAAAGCCAAAAAATTAGCTCATTTTTGCGAGTAGAAACCGAGATATACACAATTGAATCCGGACTATTTTCTATCATGCCGCAGCATGGCGGAAGAATTCCGAGTCCCCTCTCCTCTTGTTGTTCGGCGTTCTCGATAAGACCTCAGACCTAAGATAGGTAAGATAGGAGGAAAGAATGAAGAGGAAGAAATACGCTTAAAGCTGGTATAATCTAAGAACGATGCGCAAATAGTTCGCATAATTAAATAGGAAAAAATTATGCAAAAAAGGATAAATAAGGTGAAAAATACACATAAAAATGCGAGGGACGTTCTGTAGGGGTTTAATGGCCCTGTTTACCAAGAGACAAAAAGCAGGAAAATAAAATGAGAAAAAAAAAGGATTAAAAAATGATGCTCCGTCAATGATTACACATGCGAGATCGTCGACCAAAATCTAACCTTAGCTTTTTTAATGCATTTGAACATGTTGTTTTTCGATTGACATTCATGCCCTCTTCATAAATCAAAGGAAAAAACAAAGAGTATTTTCCTCCATGAATTTTTGCAATAAGAAAAAGTATGTTTCCTCTCAGAGAGCATACACTGACCAACATGTGAAGATTATCAGTGGATAAAATAATACTCTTTTTCTTGGGTTTCTCAGATTCTTGAAGATGGTACGTACATCTAATACAAACGAATCTACTCCTTGGAAAACTGCTACATATGTACATTTTCCAAGTTTAGAATTTTTTTTTTTTTTTTATTATTCATACTTTTCAAGGTTGGACACGATCATGAAAAAGGTGAAAGGACTCAATTTAGGGTTATATTGATCCCAAAACATGTCTCAAAGTCACTTCCAGGGTTTCCATGATTCCTTTATTTTCCAATTCCCTCTTCTTCCTAATTACATAGGGTGTTCAAAAAGTTTTGCACATTTCCGGGTTTTGAGCAAACGAAAGAAGCTATTGATTTGCAGTTTAAGTGTGCTTAAAGTAGACGCAATTACCAATAAAACAACACCAAGAACAGCTTTCTAGCTTAAAGTATAACAGAGATACAGGGTTTTGAAAATGTCATGTAGCGTGACCGCCTCAACGATATTTAGCTACAAATATGTTTGTCAAGAAAAAAAAAGTTAAATGAGAATCGAGTGTTTTTTTGAAAAAACTTAAAAAATCTTACGGAAATTGACAAACGTTAAGCTTCTTCATTGGATGACTCAACATTCGGCTGTTGTTCAAGGTGTTTTCCATCACTTTGAGCACAAAGCTTTAGCTGTTCTGCTCACTTCACAAGGATCGTCTTTTCGAAGTCTTCTTGAAGGAGGGTTTTTGAAGAATTTTTGAACACCTGTTTTCATCGCGGCTATGAAATGGCTCTTTCCTGAGTTAAAGAAATTTCTGAGAGGCACACGGTTTGATTCCATAGCCGAGATTAAGACCGCAGTTCAAAAATTCTTCAAAACCCTCTGTCAAGAAGACTGTCAAAAAGACGATCCTTGTGAAGTGAGCAGAACAGCTAAAGCTTTGTGTTCAAAGTGATGGAAAACACTTCGAAAAACAGCCGAATGTTGAGTCATCCAATGAAGAAGCTTAAAGTTTGTCAATTTCCGTAAGATTTTGTAAGTTTTTTCAATAAAAACACTCAATTCTCATTTAACTTTTTTTTCTTGACAAACATATTTGTAGCTAAAAATCGTGGAGGTGGTCATGATACATGTCATTTTTAAGACCAGTATCTCAGTTATACTTTAAGCTAGAAAGCTGTTCTTGGTGTTATTTTATTGGTAATTGCGTCTACTTTAAGCGCACACAAATTGCAAATCGATAGCTGCTTTCGTTCGCTCAAAACCCGGAAATGTGCAAAACTTTTTGAACCCTATGTATTTTCTTCATTTCCCTATATTTGCTATTTCCAGACTCCAAATTTTTTGAATTTCCTAACTTTCTCTGACATTCAAAAAAAACTTTCACTTCAATTTTTCTCCTTTTAATTGCACTTGCTTCTGCTAAATGCTAAGCACTCCTTACAAAATTCCCAGACTCCCTATGACTTCCCTAACTTTCCTTGACTTTGCCAGGTCGCCATAAATTTCCTGGCTTTCCAAGGTAGCCAGGAGCCCTGCACTTCTATTAATGCATCTGCCTTCAAAAGTATGATAAGGTGGTATTCATAAAATTCGTCTTGCTCTGGAGGGGAAAGGGTGGGTTTAATCCTAAATTGCAAGTTCGATACAAGGGGGGCTGTTATGTAACATTACAGTAGGCGCATAGCACAGATTTTTTTGCAAGTCTCCTTTGAAAATTAGTACTGTGTGATGAAATGGTATTAGGCATAAAATATAAGAAAATATTCTGCTTCCCTGTGAATGCTCTCTTTTACTTTAAAGAATTTACGGAACAACCTATTAATGTTCCCTAAAATACCAGAAAATCACACCTCTTTTTTCACATGATTATACCTTATCTATACACTTTTCTCCAAGTTATGCACAATGTAAATATTTTATTTCTTACAATGTAAATATATGACGTGTACCTGGCCTTAAAAAGGCTGCTGTATAAATAAAACAATTTCAATTTCAATTTACTGAAAACTGGTGTGAAAAGAATTCACAAAAAGGGAATTTACATTGGAGTTTGTGAAACTATGATTAAAATAAAAGGCAAACCTCCGAATGATGGGCAGCATTTTCTGTTGGGCCACTTCAGCCATGAAAACTTCTGTTTGGAACTTCAGTGCTTTCTTTGAGTGATCTTCTGGAGGCCCATCAAGGGGCGGAGAACCTGGAGAAATGAATTTTGGGCACGCGAACATGAAGCAGGATTCAAATTCCTGAAAATAAAATTTTTTAAGCGGTAATAAAAGGAATTAAAGACAATTTCATTTCAGTGAGAGGTTTAAATTGAGAGTCAATTTTATGAGACGAAGTCAGTAGTTTATAATACCTACGTTTAATTCTTGCCCTATATGGAGGTCCATTATAAATGAAGCTGATAATTGAATACAATCAATAGTGCAGACGTATCATCACAAACAGAATGAAGGACAGCAATAACAGGGTTGCCACATATTTAAAAAATGAGATTCCTTGACATTTCAGAATGTGCAGGATGATTAGAGAAAGATAAAAATGGCCACTCCCAAACCTGAACATGCAACATTTGTTGTTGGAAACATCAAACACATTTAAAAAGCAAAAAAAAAAAATGATTTAATAATCTTTCCCTGACAGTTTCATCATTTTCCCTGACACTTTCCAGTATTCTTTGACATTTTCTGGTTTCTTGCAACTGTGACAACCCTGCTCATTATAGAGTTTCGTGGCACTAAGGCTTCTATACCGAGGATAGAAGCAAATAGAAAATGGTAAATTATGTTAAACACACTCACGTTGGTGTCTCCATACTGCATTTTGTACATTTTTTCATGGTAGTTCTTCTCTCGAAGCACTTGCTGAATAGATTCGTCGATGCACTGGGGATGGAGCACTAGACAAATTGCCAGAAGATGGTACATTTTCTCTGTTTGCTTGTTTATCTGCAGAGAACACACGTAATAAGAAAGGGTAAAAAATTAGATGACCAGTCAGAAGTTGTTGGAAAAGATTGAGATACACAGTTTTGATATGGTTTCAAAAGTTAGGGCAAACTTTGTTAAGGGGGAGAAGAAAACTTGAGACTTGAAAGATATCTCGGATGAAAGCATTCATTGACGTTCTTGAAAAAATTATGATTTATTCTAGCTAAGTCTATTTGAGGTACCAGGATGTTTTCCGAAGTAAGTATCTTGAAGTGCTCCTAATTGGGGGTATTCAAACGAATTCTTGTCGGAACACTATCAACATCGTCTCTTATTGAAACTGGCGGCAGTACCGACAGTGGCGATGATATCGACAACAGCCGGCCTTATCGGAGTTTTGAGAGCTCGCACTCAATGCATTGTTGCCCCGTTTGTCTGTTGATCAGATTGCCTGGCGCGGCAGCACGAAAAATAGATGTACAAATGGCAACAGCTTATTTTTGCCAGCTCCGAAAACTCTGATCGCTATCGGCAAGAGCGCTCTTATCGTAACTTTTTCGGTAGCTTACCAACAACAGATAGAACAGCCCTACTCCTAATGACCATTTGCATGCAATGAGGCCTTAACAGATATTGATGGTGAAACTATCAAACCACGGATCTTGGTTTGCAATGTTGCAGACTTCCTGTCTTACTTTAACTTAGAAATGGAGAATTACTCAACATCAATCTTTAAAAACTTCTGTAATTTTTCTTCTCCGTGCAAAGCAAATTCTAAAAAAAATTCAAGAGGTGATGTTACTTTGTTCTCATTAGAAGATAAAACAGGAGCGGATTTTTTTAAACACTGCAAACGAGATACGTACATGGTTTGGAAGTTTCACCGTCCATGTACGATTCATCTTGGAGTTGATAGTTAAAATCCTATAATTGGAATATTTGCAACACTATGAGCTCCAGGAATTTACTTGGTTACTGGATGGTTTTCATTGTTGAGGTTAAGAGAGACTTTTTGATAGAAAATTCATTTAAGGAGAAAAACTCAAAAATGGAAAATGCTTTCTCCAAATAATATAGGCTAGAGTGATCCCTTGCATCTCTCTCTAAGTTTCCAGTGCCTCAAGAAATTTGCCCACATAATTGCTCAAATACCTGATCGTTTTGATAAGTTCGAGTCTGGAAAAGCTGCTTGACACTTTGGATGTAGAGGAGAATGGATGTGAAGGAGCGAATTGCATCTGCATATCGCCGCATCATCATGTACGCAAATCCAACGTAGTAAGCTGTTGAGATCTGGCATGCAGGGACATCCGTGTAATGGCTCTGGAATTTAATAGATATGCGAAATGAATATTAGCCCAAGATTATGACCTTAATTACAATTGTGGATCATACAAATTCTAACTCTGAGATAACTTATTGACTTATTACTTAAATGATTTTTGCTAAAATATGCAACTATCAATAACTTCAAATGGTTCAAAATGAATCTTCAGCTCATTTCCTAGGGTTGAAAGTTGATGTATGAGTATTCATGACAGGTTCTATGAAAAGACAGGTAAAAACCTTCCTTATGATGCTTTAACACTGTTAATTTATTGAGATTAGAATCATGGAGAGTTCAGGGAAATTTGAAATTGTACTGTGTTCAACCATACAAAATAAGTTTGGGGTTGGTTATACTACTCATAAATATTGCGATCTACCAAGAAAACATGAAAAGGAAGTACACATTGATGCTGCATCGACTAACGGCTCAGAGTTGTTGATCGAAGTTAACAGATTAACGTACCTCATTAAAATTTCCTCTAAAAATTGAGACAAAAAATATTTCAGAAATAAAAAATGTTGCTGTCACCAGATTAATAAGCTGAACGTCAAAATGTTTTATTAAAAATATCAAGAAATTATGAAGAAAGGTTAAATGCTTAGAAGATACTCATTGTACCATTTAAATTTTTATCTTATTGCATTTAATATATTCTGAGATATGCTCACTACAAATCATAGGACCAGGTCATAGGTTCATTTTGTCGTTCATGCATAGAGTACACAGAGTCGTAATGTAAGTGGGAGAGCTGGCCCGACTTTCAAGCATTTTCCAGGTCCTGACTTCCGAGAATCTTGTGTCACTTGTTCGATATGTGATCCATTTTTTTCGATACACGAGGACCCGGCAATCCGATGTAAACAAAAGAGATACGAATTACTAAGTATTCTACATCACCATTTTGGATTGAAAATGTATCAAAAAAGTGACCAAAGCTTGGCGCACACCAGGCCTGGAACTCGTTAACCAGAACAAGGCACCAACTCTCCCATTTACATTAAAACTCTATGTAGTCTATGCGTTCATGCAAAATTAGACGCAGTTGAAGTTGACACTAAAGGAATGCAAGTTAAATTGAGATTTTTTTGCTTTTAATTGCTGTCCAAATATATTTTGCAATTGGAACTCACATACAGCACTACATGGAGAATGTTTTAAAACAGTTACGATGCTACTGAGCATTTTTCTGTTCCTCAAACTGAAATACTATTTCTTCCAATTCATCTTCTATGAATAAAAGCTGATGCTCAAAATAACTCCTAAGATATCAGCTTGAATTTTAAACACTGCTAAATTCTGTAAGGACTCCATTTTTACAACATTTCGTTTTATTTCAAGGCAGCTTGTTTAAAAAAATCAAATATCTGTCGGCTTCACAACAGAGCTTTACGTGGAAATTTTAGTAACAAGACTTGCCTTTTTATTTAGTTCTATATTCTCTAAGACTTTGATGGCTTGATAGTAGTCGCCAAGAAGTGAATGGACGCGGAGGAGACCAATTAATGAGAAATATCCAAGCATTTTGTACAGCGGATGACATCCAAATTCCCCGGCAACGGATTCAGGTTTGTTGCCACTAGCATGAGCCTGAAATAAAATTTAAGAGAGCATAAAATTTTGACACTTACACCACTTCTTTCTGAGAAAATTTTCAAAATACAGTCAACTCCGCTTAATTGGGATACTAGTTAATCGGGACAACCGCTTTGTGGGATAAAATTGCCCGGTAGCCTTTTACATACTAGCAATATAAAAAACTCCGCTACATTGGGACAGAACTCCAATGCATCCAGATAATTATTTGCTGGAGGAACAGTTGAATCACGTCAAAATCACTTAAAGATGCGCGAGCAGAGCCCAAACACAAAGATTTTGGCAATGGTGAAGGACCGGCTCCAAATATTCCTTCAGCTGATGCGAAACAATATGTTGAATACCTCAAAAGATTCTTTTTACATGAAGAAAATAAGGAGCTTAATACTTCAAAGCTTAACCACCATCAAAATTGACCATTTTTTTGGTGCTTTCAGGGAAACTTTGGTTAGTCCGGACACCTGCTTGATTGAAAGTAAGTTGCCCAAGATGAATGTGTCTTCATTAAGCAGAGTTGACTGTAAATGGTTAATCAACAAAGCAGAAATATGAGCACCTTCTGCGGCTAAAACTGGACCACGCTTTGCAACTAGGAATTACATTAGCCGGCTAATTTCAGAAATGACATAAACGCCATTGGTTTCCCTACGCAGGTGGGTGTTTTTATCTAAGAGACAGGAATTGTAGTTCCTTATTGCGAAATGCAATCCAAATGGATAGAATGTTCAGAAATCAACATCTGAACAAGATATTAATAAGTATTTTTGACACAGACCAAATTGAAGTTATATCATACAAACAACATCATTTATGTTTTGCTGTATAACCAATGATAATTGTAAAAACTTCCATCTTGTTGAGGAGTTGATTTTCAGACTTCCCATTGTACGATTCGGTTTCTTCGTGAAATTTGAAAGATTAAACTTGTTGCAAAGTGCTGTGATTCATTCCTTGTCTAAAGGTCCATTATGTGAAAATTTAAAAAATTATGCAAGTGTAGCAAGATGTATACCTCCAACTGTTGTTTAATGTTGGATTTATCGACGAACACATGCAGGACATTCAATATACTCAAAACATTCCAGATTTTCGAAGCTGACTCCAACTTTTCAAGTTCTGAGGGTGACTTTTGGTGCAGACGAGCTCTGTACTGTGCATATGATTGAAATTGATAAATGAACTCATCAATCAACTCCCAAAGCCATTGATCAGGGAGTTCCAATCGAACCGGCTCCGGTGACGCTGAAAGAGAGGAAAAAAAGAGACAAATTTAAGAGATTGTTGAATTTGTTTTTGGTGATCATGATCTTCAGACTACTGAAAAACTAGAGAGCTTGCAGGGATGCAAAAACTTCCCGATCTCTTAACCGCAAACGCATGGCTGGTTGCATGAAAATAGAAAATACAGTAAAGAATGGGACAGCTGCGGTAGGAGTGTTCAAACGAATTCTTGCCAGAACACTATCGGTATTGTGTTGAAACTGGTGGCAGCACCAACAGTGGCGATGATATCATTAACAGCCGGCCTTATCGGAGTTTTGAGAGCTCGCACTCAATGCAATGCTGCCCCACTGTGTTGGTTTGTCAGATTGCCTGGCACGGTGGCGTGTAAAATAGATGTACAAATGACAACAGCTTATTTTCGTCAGCTCCAAAAACTCAGATCGCTATTGGTAAGAGTACTCTTACCGTAACTTTTTCTTGACGGAACTGTTTCAGTAGCTTACCAACAACCGATAGAGCAGCCCTAAGTTGCAGTACAAGTGTAATGGACCCGGAGTAAGTTGGGTGTTGGGTCCTAGAGCCCGGAGCTTATCTGCCTTGGGGGCGCAGCTTAGCTCGATACAGGTGAAAATAACATGAGCACATGAGCATGAAAATCCCGCGTTAAAAGAAATTGCGGTAGAAATCATGCATTTTTCAAAAACAGGGAGAAAAGGGCATATTTTTGGCAAAATTGCACCAATTAATAGAGAGAAGGCTAGAGGCGGTAAATAAAATGTGAGCGCAAATTTGAAAAAAGAGAAGGTAGGAACTTTCTGCATCCTGATCATAGCATATCCTTCATTTGTTGTACATTTGAAATTTTTTAAGAAAAGGTCGAGAAATTAAAAATGATGGAAAATAATTTGATCCCGGTTGAAACTCCATCGATGCCAGATCTAAATAAGGGCTGTTTTGGTGGTAGAAAGAATCAATGACAAACATCAGTTTTTTATGAACTTACATGAGAAACAGATAAAGGGGGAAAGTATAATCAGACGTCCATTGTTAAGTATTACTATTAAAGTGATTTGAGGAGTGCTCTAAATCATTGAAAAAAAAAAAATCATGGTACAGAGATTAAAAAAATTCATAGAGGCCTGTATACTTTAGAGTTATTACTTTAAAATTTTTATGAAAAAACAAGCCAAATGAAAATCAAGTTTTTCCAAAAAATACGCACAAACCACAAAGTAGAGAGAGAGAGAATTTAATATCATGAACTTGAAGAGCAATATTAAACATCTTACAAAGAATCCAATCTAGGAGAGCGCTGTAGTGGTAGAAGGATTCAAATCTCTGCTCCAAAGAAGGACCTCCGGGAACTCTGGCGTAAATGTGTCTGTAGCAAAGTTCTGAGTATAGAACAAGAAAAATCTGGAACAAAACCCATAACATAGATGAAGTATTTGTTTAGTGACGATGTATGTTAAGATTTTATTGGAATAAACTGATTTTTGACACAACTAGTTCTGATTTTGTGGAAGTATTTTACAATGCAAATTTCAGTTAATCCTAATACCTAATGCATAACATTTTGCAGTCGTCCACAAATTTTGCAATGATGTGAGAAGCGAACTCAAAAAAGCTCCACATTTAGAGTTAGCATAAACTTCACTAATTTCTAAGTTATGCACAAATGGTGTGCATTTGTATGTCAAATAGTAAAAAAATTATTCTTACGTGATCATCATTGCTGTTTTCTATTTCTGGAAGCTCTTTCAAGATTTCTCTATCTGTTGGCCATGGACTGTTATCGTAGTACTGCTCTGTCAATTTTGGGAAACTGAAAAAAGTGAAAATACAATGACAATTGGACGTACTCAGCTGGAATCAACCTGAGCCAACCTAATTCAGCTTTGCCACAGGATTTCAAAAATGAAATTTCACACTTCTGCCATTTTCCCCGACATTTTCCGGTTTTCCCAGTATTCCTTGACCATGGCAACTCTGTATATTAGACGTTGCCTAATTTTTTTTAATTTTGTGAGTATATTCTCCATATAGAGGGTAAAGTTACTGATTGTTTTTAGGTGATAG
The DNA here is from genome assembly GCF_918797505.1 of Bemisia tabaci. Classification (NCBI taxonomy): domain Eukaryota; kingdom Metazoa; phylum Arthropoda; class Insecta; order Hemiptera; family Aleyrodidae; genus Bemisia; species Bemisia tabaci. The sequence continues at coordinate 4,294,336 of NC_092798.1, forward strand.
GAAGTTCGGTCCTTTGTTAAAAAAAAACTAGAACACAAGAATAATTTAGGCAATAAGAAATGCAATTGGGCTGGTTCAATCCAATAATAATGACAAGAAGTCGTTTAAAACAATACACGGAGAATTTTACCATGGACTGTAGGCTTCAGCTCTGGTGCAGACACTTTTTGAGCTGTATTTTAAGCCAAATATTTTAAGACTTGATTATGGCTGATTGATCTTTGCCCAGAGCCCGAAAGGAAGGATATCGATAAGGGCTTTTTTTGGCCCCACCTAAAATCTGGAAATTTATGCGGGTTTTCCAAGATGACTTAATGTAGTTTACAGAAATAACCATGATTTGGTCCATAGGGCACTGGATACGTGTTAAACGGTTGCCTGAACATATGCCTGCAGGCATATTTTAGCGAAAATGCGTGTTTCTCTATCACTCCGAGGCTTTTTTGACACCGAGCTCATCGTCTAACTAAAACAAGCTTTTGATATGTTATCTAGGAGGCTTTAGGACACATTTTAACCATGGTTTGGTTTTAGTTAGATGATGCGCTTATAGTGAAAAAAAACTTTTTCAAAAGTCAACTTTTCAGGGACATTCTCAAAAATCTTAGGGAATTACGTCGTTAGGGTTCTTTTTGGCTACGATTAAAGAAAATCTCCTTGTGACAGTTTGACAGGGCTTCATAACTGCCCTCATAATATACGTAGCGAGCATACAGTTGGAGAGACGTGTTCCCCTAAGATTTTTGCGGATGTCTCTTAAAAGTCGCCTTTTGAAAATTTTTTTTTTAACTATGAGCGCATCATCTAACTAAAACCAAACCAGGGTTAAAATGTGTCCTAAAGCCTCCTTGATAACGTATCAAAATCTCGTTTTAGTTAGACAATGCGCTCGGTGTCAAAAAAAGCCTTGGAGTGATAGAAAAACACGCATTTTCCCTAAAATACGCCTGCAGGCGTATGTTCATGGCAACACGTATCCAGTGGCCTATGGACCAAATCATGATTATTCCTGTAAACTACATTGAGTCAACTTGGAAAACCCGCATTAATTTCCAGATTCTAGGTGGGGCCGAAAAAGGCCCTCCTAGGGGGGCCAAAAAAGGCTCTCATCGATACCCCTCCTTTTTCCAATTGCTAATATTTTTGAGCTGAACACTTTTAACTACTGTGAATTTGGTTAAATTTGTCCTGTCTCTGCCATTCTTTCCTGGTGTGTTTAAGTTGAGCCAAATGTTCACAAAACATTCCTAAATGCAGTGGTACCAAGATATCTCATTGCGAAGTTTGTTAGGGTGTCTACTAAAATATCATTTTTGATTTTCTTGATATTTTAAATGAAAATTGATTGATCGCACAAGTAATTTGACACTTGTTTGATTTTACAACTAACATATTTAATGAATTGAATCAAATGTTTCACTTTCGAATGTGCTGAACTGCAAGTAGTTGAAAAATGCTTGACAACTTAGAATTTCCTGATTCATGACCAAATTTCCTGATGACGTCAAATTTCCTGATATTTTCCGATTTTTATCAACTGTAGACACCCTGTTTGTCTCCACAAAGGTTCTTATTCTTAGGGATCTCAGTAGGATTGACTATTATGTTGGAACTTTCAAAAAACGATTTATTCAAAGTGTTCAAGTTAGGATAAGATTAGCTGATCAAAACTTTTTTTTTTTGCTGTTGGAAGATACAATATGCCTAGAGAGGCTTAGTCATTTCTTTAGTTGAACAGCTTCACTGCCCGAAATCATTAGCTCAAGAAAAGCAAAAAAGTTTGATGGCATTCCAACTGTCACTGAAGTTTCAAGGTAAGAAAATTAGTTAAGTTAGTCTTTCACTTTCACTTCGTATTGCTGTGCAGTAACTTAACACTGGTACACTGGCAGCACTGAAGAGCACATTGATTTCAGAAATTGAGAGAGAACTCTAAAATGGGAAAATGGGATGGATTTATAAATTAAGAGAGAGAATTTATTTAAACTGTGCATACGTACGTGCTTTCGTAGAGAGTTTGTTTGTCAGATATACTCCCATTTTGAATGACATCCCTAAAATGAAGGATAAATTTCTTGATGATGTCTGGCATGATCGGATAAGATGAAGAATCGTGCTTTCCATAATCTGTATCGTAATGGTAATCATCATCATAATCATCAAGTCCTCGCCTCTGAAAAACAACAGCAATGGATGTGAGAGGTTGACTTTCGTCAAGAAAAAATAACAGTAGAGAGTAGGTACCTTGTTCGAGCTTTCACAAGAACAATAGGAGGGATCCTTGAAATCCTACAAAAATCAGTTATAGAATTCTGAAGAGAATCGGGCACATATTATTTTATGGAACTGTATGTTTTTGCAAATTTTGGCAAATTATGTTGACCAAATTAATAACAAATAAAGGAATGTACAAAACTTCCGGTTTTCATGAGATAAATTTAAATGTATATTTTCTCAGCGAAACCTACAGCAGGGACCGCAATCCTATGGCACCCCACTAGCCGAACACCTGTCTTCGGAGTACTGGACAAAACAGCCTTGAAAAGTGACTTCATTGGTGCTCCAGTACAATAGGCGAGTTTGTGATTGACAACTGGCCTCGATGGAATTTACCCGGTGAGAGCATTGCAAGTACAAAGATCGGTCTTAAACCTCCATTGAAACAACGCTTTTCACCCAGTGACTGTCATGGCGCTTCAATGCTCACCGCAACGGCTCAACCCTCTTAGCGGCTGATGAATGGAGCATTGAGGATGTAAACCAAGTCAAGTGACAGTAAGTAGTTAGGCCTCAGTGGGACAACGGGTAACTCCGCGGGTAATTCACCAAAATTAACTTTGGTGTCTATGACGAACGCACCTACTATGACTCTATCTTACTCTGGGATGTAGACTTAATCCTGTAATCGCAGAAAATTGCGCATCATATGGTAACCGGGTGAGCTGATGAACATAGATTGCACTTTGCTTCAATGCTATAGATGGAATTGAAAATGCTCTTCGTTCTAAAGTGAAAGGAAAAACTGAATTGAGTATGGAAAGAATGGGTAATAAATCCTGATCCTGAAGCCCGCAGGCTTCCACAAAGTTGGTCGAGGGATGAAGTTGAGGTAGTTCACTTAAAAGAGTAAAAGTTACGTTTCAGGGTTTTGAAATTTAAAAATTTACTTACATCATCATAAAAAGCCATTTTAGGGAGGTGAGCAGGAATCAAATTTTATTAAAATTAGGTCTGTGATAATAGTAACACGCCGACACTTACACTTCCACAGGCTGACAATTTACTAATCACATAACCTCAAAATTTGGGATGGACGAATATCGAATTCGATTGCGATTATTTGAGAGATCGATCGAGCGAGACTCCGTTGTTCAATATATCGATACGTCCAGTCTGCCAAACTTGCCGATCTCTGTTTGATCTGATCTGGAAGAACAATTCAATACTTCCTCTGTAGTAAGAAGATTCCTTCGTTACGAATAAATTATTTTTAAATATTTATAGTCACTGCTGCTAACTTTTGAGGAAAGAAGTTTCCACTGATAACTTTTAAACGTGTTATGGGAGCAAAAACCTTTAGAGTTTTTTCATAGAGATTGGCACGTACTGATTTCTTGCACCAATCACAGTGTCCGATTTTTAACGGAAAATACGGAAATGGAGATTTGATTTGACGATTTGAGGTTCTATCAAGGCGGAAAAATAAAAGTTTGTGAATTGGTGATGCCGTACCAAAGACATAAAGACGGAGCACTAAAAGCAAAAAATGAAGCTTCTAGAGCTTCTTTTCAATCACCTCTACTATTGGCTAGAGGATTGGCGGCGAAATCGGGACAAGTTTGAATTCAAATGTAGGGGGGAACTAATAATAAAATTGCGGAAACAAAGTATTTTAGGTTGATTTTTGCCCAAATTCAGGTACACACTCATATTTTATTAACTTTAGGTTAGTTTCGGTCCGTCGTCGACCGACTGATTTCATTTGGGAGTAACGTAGATCTAGAACTGTAATGTTTGAACTGCAGAACCACCATAAGCAGAAGAAAAACTAACTTTATCTGAGATTACTGCCTGTTACCGAGCAAAAGTAGGTGTAATATATTAGGACGCAGACCGAACTTTCTTAATATAATCGTTTAAAGCATTTAAAACACGTTTCGAAGAAGAAATAAGGAAAATCAAGAGGACAAGTTCAAATCAAATTTCCGTTTGCCGCCATGGATTCCCGCGCTCATTTACACACTCACACAAACGCGCAGCGCCGAACCTAGCTTCACTTTTTCCCCGTGCTTTTAGATACGAGCACTCCGTCTTTATGTCTTTGTGCCGTACTGAATTGTGTCCTTGTTTGTCTTTTCCAAAGCCTGTTGACAAAGGTAATTCATCTCTATTACTCTCTTTTCCGCCTCGTTATACGTTCATTAATCATCAGTGTATTTTCGTGAATTACTTTCATTCTAGCACCTGAAAGAGAACCTTGCTCCAAGCAGAAGATGTAGATGACTGAGCACATGGCTATCCTTCAGCTTAGCCTTTTATCAGCTAAAATATCCTTCTACACTCATTCTCGATCCCATCAATCTTGGCTCTTTATCGGTAAAAAGACTATCAAACCATTTAGCATTGCACTTGTCCTGTGTTGTTCAACTCAGAATTGGTGTTGCTCGTTCCATGCGAATTGGTGAATCGCGTTTTGAGATCTACCAACCTTAACCTTTTTATAACATTAGCTCCACGAGATGCTCAAATTTTATTATGTTATCTAATTTTTGGAAGCAGCAAAGACCCCGTGTCTTTCAGGGGCATACAGTTATAATGTCTTTGTTAAAGGTGTCGTCAGCTAAGTTGACGGTTGTTTACTTTCGGTTTGCAGGCGTTTTCGCATCCTTACTGTCCATATGAAAACATCAGACTCTCTCAGAAGCAAGAACACAAGCTTAGATAAGTTTTTTAATACTTTCAAACCCTGTAACACTTTAATTTTTAGCCACACAGAAATCACAACCACAAAAAAGTCGCAAATTATAACTGATAAGTAGTTTTTTTTCGATACGATCATGAGACTGATTTTTTCGATGTGGATAGTAGCGAACGCCGCTTTGTTCAGAGGCTCAAATTCGTTGTTGGCGGTTGCAAACCGGAAGTGAACAACCGTCAACTTAGCTGACGACACCTCTAACAATAGGGTATATTGGTCTATTAGTTGATATAGTGCCTGTGACAATTATGTGTGCATGTTCTCAGTTGTGTCTCACTTAAGATTATGCGTTGCTGTGAAGCATACATGGTCACTTTAACAAATTTTCTTTGCTCTCAGCGAAATGTGATGCATCCTGCAAATTGAGTAAATGAATGTAGCTGTGTGTTTTTCATTGGGAGGCTATCCAGAAGTGCTGTGAGCATAATCCACGAATACCTTTCTGTTTCTCCCTTGATTGAGCCTAGAATTGAGGAAAGAGGAATAACTAATTGTCACATCAACCTGAAGTGCATAAAGCCCCAATTCACACTATCCTATCTAACTTTTCATTCAACTCTTGCATGCAACCTGTCGAATGAAAAGTTAGATAGTGAGATACTGACGCGAGAAAACGACAATTTGATGAAAAATTGAAAGGAAACTTGAACCAGACGTCACATTCAACTTTTCATTTAACTTTCCATCTAAATGGCAGCGCCATTTGAATGGAAAGTTGAACAGAGAGTTGGATCAAAATCTTCCGACTGACAGCAGCCAAAGCTGTATCTTCATGAACTGCAGCCCGATTATTGAAACTATGTTGGTTTTATATGACATAGCCCTATCTTAACCATACAATATGTTGCAATTTGATGTCTTATTGGGCTGCTTTAAAGTCTCAATAATCGGCCTGCTGAAGGCTGACGGAAATACCCAAATACTAATATCCGGAGTCAGAAACCTGGAATGAAGGTATCACACTGCAAAGGTAATTGAATCAAATTTTTTTGCGTTCAACTTTCCATCCAACTTTTCGTTCAATTATTTCGGATGAAAAGTTTGCTAGTGTGAATTGGGCTTAAATCACATTGAAATACTATACCATCAATATCGACGGCTTTAGTGCCATGTATCTCCATCACGTTGTTTCAGAATATCCCTTCCTATTTTACTATTTGGAAGAGGTTTCAGCCAACTTCTTAGCGTGAAATGTATACAGATTATTCCGCTACAAATACGAAAAATCAAGGAAGTTTTCAAGTTATTATGTTGACTACTTAGTTTTCTAATGAAAAATAAAGTATGACAGGAAATCTGTCATGTCGCAAGTGGAGATGCGTCGTCTCGCACTCCCGCCATTGGTATAGTGCATTCTTTAAGTCTCCGGTCTGCTCTCCGAGGCTCTTATGATGATCAAATATTTATAGAAAATTAAAAGACTGCGAAAGTGCTTGTGAAAAGGTGTAAGAAGTCCTCATTTTCTTGGGGGATAATTTTTTTGAAAATGATCAGTGTTTTTATGTTTTCAAAATTTCTTCAATGTACATTGGAAAAACAACATACACCGTGAAACTGCATAAACATGTATCTTAGTTTGCAACGTTGCAGAATTCCAGTCATACCTAATTTTTTAGATTGTAAAATGTTCAAAGTTATATATTGAAAACTCCACCAGAGGATCAGCATTCAAGAAAGAAAAGAATGGACAAAAGTTTCATCAACCTGAATGCACCTGTCATTAATCGGTCCATTGGTTAGCACCTAAATTTTGCTGATGTGACGTTGGTCCATTCTTTTCTTTCCACAGCGCTACTTGACAACTGTACCCTTGATAAATTGCAGTTAAATAGCAATTAATTTGTCAGATGGATTTGAGGGAGCACCTCTCATTTGATTTATTGTTAACTTTCAGATGGCAGACACCGTCCAAGTGGCGGTACGGATCCGCCCGCTAAATCAATCCGAGACCGAGCGTACTTCGGGCTCCTGTCTAGAAACAGCAGTCGATACACCTCAAATATGCGTGCCGCCTAATTTAAAATTTACTTACAACCATGTTTTTGACCCATCAAAGACTCAGGAAGAAGTTTACAACACAGCAGTCAAAAATTTGATAATAAAGCTGTTTAAAGGTGAGAAGCATTTTTCTTTTACCAAATGGATATCAGTTCAGTCAAAATGTGTGGTGGATGATTCTAGAAATGGACATGGAGTTTTATTTTTGAGGATGTATAGCTTAAATCTATGAATTTTGAAAACACAACCCAGAAAAAATATATACATGAATGCAGAAAGTTCTTGGCTTTTCCATTTGATAATCCCTCTTCCCTCAGAAATTTCAATGTGATAGTTTTATTTGCACTAAAGCTTTGATTTTGCAATGAAAAACTCTTGAATTTTACGGTAGTTTGCAAAATTTTGTCGGCCTTCCCATTTCATAAACCTGTTTTCAGGGCCTCTCCATTTTCATAAGCCCTGGCCCCAAGAAATGGGAAGCATTGCAGTTTTCATCATCTCCCCCGTCGTGAGTGCTTTAGGTAAAGATAACAGTTTTTTTTCTTTCGCTCACTCAAGCCTAGAATGACCCTTCAACTCCTTGGAATTCCGATTGTCTTGTCCCAGGTAAATAGCGTATTCCTCTCTGACTGTCAGCTGGAATGTAGGAAAATCTACTATCACATTCAATGTCTCTTAATTTGCCGCTGGCTCAAGTATTTTTTCAAACTTTGTACTCTAATGAATGTCAGCCCATTATGAATTTTTGAGCACACTATATGTGCATCAGCTTAGTAAAAGGATTTTTATAAGCTATTATGTGTATATATTTATATTTTTTGCGGTATAAGTCTCGCAGTATCCTCAAAAATCTTGCTGAAGAGTCTCTGCATCTCTGTTGAAAGGCCTCCTAAGACTTTACAAAGGCTTGCGGGCTGATTATTGAAATTGATTGACAAAGCTATAGACAAAGAAGACATAGGCAGTATGGAGTGATCCTATTGGTTGAAATGGGTGGTTCTTATAGACAAAGGGAGAAAATGATAGACTAAGTGTCGGATCTCCCATGGGTTGCCGTTAGTTAGTCTATTACCTACCTCCTTTGTCTATTGGAACCACCTGCCTCCACCAATAGGACCCTTCCATATCTCTTTTGTCTTCTTTGTCTATGGCTTTGTCTATCAATTTCAATAATCAGCCCGCTGGTGTACTTAATTGGGGTGGGGGATGCGGGTGCGTCTAGCACACAAATCTTAGAAGTGTGAATTGTGATTTTGAATTGCAGTCAAAGCATGCAGCTCTGATCGATGTAAGTACCAGAAAAATCTAAAATGTCACACTTTTACTTTGATTAACTTTCAAGACATTGGAAGCAAACTGACATCTTCATTCTTTATTTTTTTATTGCTACAGGTTACAATGTAACTATATTAGCATATGGACAGACCGGTTCGGGCAAGACCTATTCTATGGGCACAGCTTATTCTGGTGAGAGCGGAACCAAAGGAATCATCCCGAGGTCCATCGATGACATTTTTTACTACGTTGAAGAGAAAGCAGAAGACTGGAACTTCAACATCACAGTGTCTTTCGTAGAGCTGTATAAAGAGCAAGTCTATGATTTGCTGTCAACCAAACCAAGGGAGCAAACAGTTGTGGAGGTTCGAGAGGATAGCAAAGGCGTCTTCTTGTCAGGTAATTGTTATGATCATTGTTTACCTAGCACTTTTTTTCAAGATGTGAAGTATTCTTGATCGAGGAAGATTACTGCCCAATACGAATATGCAGCCTCTGAATTTTTTCAACGAGACGTTGAAAGAAGTCTTTGCGATTTGCACAGCTGTACAGTTTGTACCAAAAAATGCATTACATGGGAACCTTATGTGTGCTGAACTGCCATGCCAAGAAACAACGACGTTCGAGCCTTCTAATTTTTCCAAATTTCCTCTCAGAAAATATATTGTTTTAAGGAAACTTATTAATGTTTTTCCTTGAAATATTTAGATACTTTCGATTATATTACAAGTGAAATTCTCTGAAAAATCAGAAGAAAAATTTTTACAAATTTTCCCAAAAATGTGTGATTTGTCATTGGAAATTTGGAAACGTCTGAAGGCTTATACGGCTTTCTTCCTTAGCACGGCAGTGAAGGTCTCAGTCGAGTATTTTGGTCCCTAAAATGACAAGACAAAGGTTCTGACTCTCATGTGATTGTTTCAAATACTTTTTAAATTGTTGTTTTTATTTGCGTATATGCACTACCATTTTGTATTTCGGAGGTGTTCAGTCACCACATATCAAACTAAGGGGTGGAGGAAATAATGTCAAACCCTTTAATTTACAAAAAAAAGAAGAGAATTTGAGCCAAATTTGGTTTCATTTGAAAGCCAACAAAAATAAAAGGCAAACCTCTTGTAGAAATGGCCTTTCCGTCAAAGTTGGAACTGAGATATATTACTTTCCTAGCGTATCATATTATATTTGAATGGACGCTGCTAAAGTGAATGAAAAAACCAGCATGTGCAGTTGCAGCAAGATGCAGCATAGGTACATTTATCCGGAATAAAAGTAGTAAAACGGCAACAAGGCAATCTTACAGCTCTGAAGGGACAAATTATTGGAACATTTTATGAAATTACTCATAAATGAAGCTAGTTCTGCAAGGTATCCCGCCCAATCGCCATCATTTTATAGTCAAATCCATAATTTTGAAGTTCGAAACTTGGCAGTGCCGAAACGGGAGGGAAACAAATTTTCTGCTCATGAAAATTTCAGGGAATTTGCTACTTATACGGGAGAATAACATACTAAAAATCCAGATCAATTCATTAAGACATGGGCCCATGCTATCGTGTTACCTCCGAACTCAAAATTTTCAAGTTGAAAACTTGGCAATGTTGCAAAGAGAGGAAAAATATTTTCCGGCCATGAAAATTTCAGGAAATTCTCACATCATATTGGAGAATAACATACTAAAAATTCAGACCGATCCAAGAAGCAGGGGGCCAGTGTCACAATTTTTTTGGCAAAATCTATAATTTTGAAGTTTGAAACCTTGCAACGTTTTAACGAGATCAAAAAAATTTTCTCAGTCATGAAAATTTCAGGATTCTCGTACTTTATACCAGAGAGGGATATACTAAAAATTCAGGTCAATCCAAGAAGAAATGGGGCAGGGGGGAATTTAGTTGCCGTAAATGAGCCTATTTTCTGACAAGCCTAAAAAAACCATAAAATCGTGATTATCTCTGCAGAAACTCCGACAACCGATTTCGAAATTGTGGTTTTTTAGTATCTGGTAGTGCTCCTCTTGACATTCCAGCTCAAATTTCTGAGTCTCGGCCAGCTTTGATTTAAACCTCTTTCAGGAGCACCATGCCAGGCGTAGAGAGGCAAAGTGAGCAGGAGAGACAGATGAGATTTAAAAATAGCAATTTTCAAGTTGGTTGATTTGAACTCCCTGCTTCCCAAAAAAACAGTCAATCTCCTCGAGTCGGATTGGGCTTTAGAATAATTTCACTAGCTTTTCAATAGCGCATTGTCTTCAGAACACTACATTGTTTCTTGACAAGGTTATTGTTCTCAGAACAATTCATTGTTTCTAATAAGTTAAATAAGTGCTTTGAGACAAAAAAAGGGCACAAAATTTGATCAGATGAAACTGATTATTTGTTGAACTTTTAAGTTAAGTTTCACACATCAAAGTTATCTATATGTTGATTCACCCCCTGTATGGAGTTTGAATAGACCAACTTTAATTTGAACTATGATTTCGTCTCATGAGCAAGTTATTTAAGCAATCCTGACCATTTTCAAAGTGTTCTTTTTTCAAATTTGATGAGGAATCCCGATTTTTGGTACTTTAATTTCTACCTTTTTTAGAGCTCGTGACACTTGCATGTATTTAGCCATTTGAGAAAAAAAAGTCGGCTTTAAAAATATCATATGAAAGGAAGCCACTCTCGATCCTCGCTGAAATTTCTGAAAGCCACCCCTTTCTGAAAATTGTTTTAGAAGTTGTCCCATTATTTCTGCTTCTGAGCATGTATATATTATACTCTGATTTTCCCCAAAGTATCAGTTTCCATGAGAAACCTAATTGCTCCGTAATCTTCTTCTAGGCTTGACAGAGAAGCCAGTCAACTCGAAGCTAGAAACACTGTCGTGCTTAGAGAGTGGATCAGCTAACAGAGCAACCGGAGCTACAGCTATGAACGCTACTAGTTCTCGCTCACACGCCATATTTAGTATTATAATCAAGCAAGAAAGCAAAAGTGAAAAGTAAGCAACAATCATTTACTCAATTTATCCATGTCTCCTCTTTTCAAACTCATCAAATGCTTGTAGACTCTTCCGCTGTGATACAGTTTATTTTTACATGAAATCAACTCAAAAGCGGAGGTCATGCTGTAAAATTTTCGCACGCTGAACATTCCCCCTCTTGCAAACCCAAACTGTTTACATTAATCGGTCAGTTGCGCTTGTCTCAAAATCGTATTTTGATGCTTGATTCTTATAGATCAGCTACGAATATTAAGATCGGTCCAAACAGCAACTTTCTACGTTGAAATTTAACCGAGGTATCGGCGCTTTGAGAAATTGTGGTTTATGATGTTATCCGCCGCAGTAGTGACACCCTTGGTCTCTCCCACCTTGCTTTCATCCTAGTAACACGCTGAGTAACCAGAGCAAATAAGTGTTTCCCTGACTGATGAAAGCAAGGTGGAAGAAACCGAGGGTGTCACTACTGCGGCTGATGACATCATAAACCAAATTTTCAAAGCGCGATATCTTGGTTAATATTCAAAGTAGAAAGTTGCTGTTTGGACAGATCTTATTATTTTTAGCTGATCCACAAGAATGAAGCGTCAAAACATGATTCTGTGACCAGCGCAAATGACCTATTACTGAAACTGTCACATGCAATCAGGAACTGTCATCAAAAATAAAGATGTTGGACAGCCATTTGAGGCAGCACAATTTAGTTACATTTGAAGATAAGATTATTTAGAGTGCAGCTATACTGAGTTTCTGTTGGGCAAGAAATATTTTTGCCTGGCTACACACTCTTTTCAATGATGGAATACTATTTTCTAGCCTACAGGCAACTATAAAAAAGAATGATTCTGAATTTAAGGGGGTAAGAGTATGTGCAAAACAGATCCAAATTCAAATAAGGACGATGTTTAGGAAACTTAACACATTCGATCAGAAGATATTGCCTTGTCCACTCACAAAGTTTGAGGAGCCTCTCAAAAACGTTCTAGTGTCAAAAGGTAAATTCAACGAATTTTCTGGTGATCATTGATTCAAGGATTCAGAATTATAACAGGGTGTATAGCATCTGGATTTTCCCAATTCTATCAGGATTTGAGATCAATCAGGATTTAATCCCAATTTCATCAGGATTTGAGGAAAAATTTGTCATAAAATCTGGATTTGAGAAAAGTCGGCCGTCCGCTTATTTTCTGTTCATTATCGGTTATCCTTCCGTTAATTTTTCTCTGCCATAAATTATGAAAACAGGATTTAGCAGTAAAAAATCAGGAAAAATCAGGGTTTCCTAAAATGAAAAAAAAATAGACATCCTGTATAACAAAATACCAAGCACAAGTATTTTAGCATGAAAATATATCATACCTATGACAGATTTTCATGAAGTTGAAGTTTTAGTAATAGCTTACTAATGCTGAAAAGGACCCCCTCCCCTCCAAAAAAGTAAAAAATCAAATAATCATTTTACGTCTAGGCTGATTCCCAAAGTAGCCATTTTTTTATTTTTATGATAAACTGCTTTGTTGCTTGAGACGTTCTTGAGCCCCTTCAGCTTCTCAGCGCTTGCAGGAAAAACAATAGTCCCAAAGTAATAAAGCAAAAACAAGCCAATTTTGAGAAAAACCTAAATTTCAAACCGCCTTTTGCAATGCTTCTGATTATATCTGGCTTCCAGGGAAGTCTCTCTCTATTTCGCAAATAGAAAGAAGTGTTGTGCCTCTGCTGCAGTGTTATCTTACGATCTTGAGCTGATGCTGAATTGTGTTGTGTGTGAGGGAAAATGGGGCAGTTGTAACAACTCTGTGAAATCGAAAGAAATCTCAGTTCTGTGAATTGAGCAGATGTTGGTGTTGCCTAAGCGATGGACAGCTTCTGTGCAATTTGCACTGTTCTTCATGTAAATTTCAAGTTGACTAGTGTGGGAATCAACCTAGGTGTAAAATGAAGAAGGAGTGTCTTTTGCATTCCAGTATTTTGGAGAATTTTACAAGGTTTAATGTATCAAGATCATATAGTGAGGCACATCCTCTGAATGTTCTCGTTACACTGCAACTGTTTGTGAAAATTGCGTTTTGCTGCAATTCTTTTTTCGAATATTTCATCGTTAAACACTTTGACAGCCTCTGCCTTTCATCTTTAGCATTGACTCTCTCAAATTTTTTGGGGGCTTGAAACTATGGACACAATATCTATTGATCAAACATATCAAGTGGCACAAGCGTCTGCTACTAGCAAATTAGACTTACTTGATGTGCAGTTCTTTCAATGAATTTTACTGGTAATTCCAGAAATAATCTGAACATTGTAATTATAATGTAAACGTTCTTAATATTTTCAGAAAAGAGAGGATGACTGCTAAGTTTCACCTTGTCGACCTTGCTGGCTCAGAAAGGGTGAAGAAAACAGAAGCGATTGGGGATCGCTTCGTTGAAGGGACCAACATCAACAAAGGTCTTCTTGCTCTTGGTAATGTAATTTCAGCCTTAGGTGAAGGAATAAGCTCCTATATCAACTACAGAGATTCGAAACTCACTCGAATTCTGCAAGGTTAGTATTATTGGAACCCTCTCTTCTTCAATGCATTTTGCAGTAACCTTATGAGTATTTAAATACTCTTTTCCAATAAAGAAAGTGAAAACTCCCAAACTTATAGTCACCAGAACTGTGTTGACAGTATTTAAACTACAGTGGTAGTGTTTTTTTTTTTTTCCTCTCTCTCTCTGTCTGTTAATATACTAACTTTAAGTATAAGTGAATTAAATATAGCTCAAAATAATGTAACACTAAAACACGGCCCAAGGGAAAGAGGCTGAAATCAAAGCAGAAAAAAAGACGAGACATTTTGCTGAAGTTTTCGGCATTTTAAATCGTAAAGAGAAAAAAGATAAAATTTCATATGAAATCATCTTTAAAATTGTTTGAACTATTCTAATAAATGCATAATTTGAATTCGATGATCAACTTATTATCATAACAGCTGTAGTTTTGAATGGTATACATCTTTGTATTATTAACACTGATATTTTTATGAATCTGAATGAATAAATAGAGGAAAACTGAAGCCATATTATTTATAGCCGGTGCTGTTAGTTATCAAAAAATTGGAATTATAATTTATATTCACCTATTTTGACAGTAATTTTACTGCATCTACTATCAGTTGTATAATTCCTATGATCAACATTTTATTTGGACCTTTTCAAATTTTTCTCTTTATTTTTTCTTTTTTCAATTGAAAATTCCTAAGAATATTAGCGAAATGTCTTGACTTTTTTTGCTTCAGTCTTAGCCTTTTTTCCTCAGGTTGTGTGATAGTGTTATGCTAACTCTATACAGTTGGTGTGTGTCGTGCACCTGTATTGTCTAAATAGAACTCAACTTGAAAAAACTACATCATAGCTCCGCAATACCAATTGCTTCACTGAATGGTTAGTAGAGTTGGGCCGGGTATCCGGCGATTATCCGGATTGCCGGATTATCCGGCCGGATACCGGATATCCGGCCGGATACCGGATATCCGGCTCCGGCCGGATACGATTTTCGCGAGTATCCGGATCCGGCCGGATAATCGCGCTATCCGGTTTTTGGACCCGCCGAATAGTGCTTTTTTGGCCCTGAAAATTTCGATAAATTTTTGGTGATATTCTTTCTTTTTTCTTCCCTATCAATACAATTTTCTGTATTTTTTCCTGAAACTTTTGACTTTTTTTTCTTCTCCGCTGATCGCAACGTAAATTCCTTAAGTCCGCGACCCGCGTGTTTCACTTTCAAAGATGCAGGTGGAAAAGAGAATATCAAACAACAACGCCACCAACATATGCATAATTCCCCGTTTTTAGTCGGTGCAAAACTCCGCATTCATCATAGTGTCGCAGCACGCTGTTTGTTTCGGTAATATCGAAACGAAGGCCAATTAAGTTTGTGATCGGTTGACACATCCATTTCTCTCGTTCATTTAGAGATTCTCATCAGAAATTGACCGAATAATTTTCCGTCAAGACAGGCTTTGATTTGCTGTGACTTTGGATTGGCATGCGGCGGCGGTGCTTTCAAAAGTGTCAGATTGGCAGCGCTGTTTTCCACTTTTGTTTTGTTTACATTTCTGACTTCTGATAACACCCTCCTGCTGAACACACAGGGTGTTCGAAAAGTCCCCTCCCCCCCTCTAACTTTTGACCTAATTGAGGTAGAGATTTGAAACTTGAGGGATGTTCCTAGGTCAAAGGGAGCTACTTTTTGGTTACGGATCCTAACTTTTTTTTTTCAAATGGGAAGACCCCCTTTGTGATACCTCGTTCGAAAGAACATAAAAAAAGAAAATTTTTCGCGCAAACCCGAAGTCATTATCTCAAACCGTTTCAAAATGGCCGAAAATTGGCACCTCTGCTATTTGCACATGGATTTGCGTGAAACTCGGTATCAGGGGGTATTTTGGCACGAGAAAAACGAATTTGACGTTATATTTTTAAAAAACCCCTAATTTTTCAAAATGGCCGCCGGTTTAGGCTCAAAGTGGCCGAAAATTTGACAAACTCGATTTCTTGCCAATGGATTCACCTGAAATTCGGTATCTGGGGGTATTTTGACCCGAGAAGAACAAATTCGACCGTACATTTTTAAACAAACCCTAATTTTTCAAAATGGCCGCCTATTAAAGTTCAAAACATTCAACAATTGGCAACCTCGACTTTTTGCCGATGGATTCGCCTGAAACTCAGCTTATCGTTTTCCTCCTACCCAGATACCTCCGAACACCGAGTTTCAGTCGAATCCATCGGCAAAAAGTCGAGGTTGCCAATTGTTGAACGTTTTGAACTTTAATCGGCGGCCATTTTGAAAAATTAGGGTTTGTTTAAAAATGTACGGTCGAATTCGTTCTTTTCGGGTCAAAATACCCCCAAATACCGAATTTCAGGTGAATCCATTGGCAAGAAATCGAGTTAGTCAAATTTTCGGCCACTTTGAGCCTAAACCGGCGGCCATTTTGAAAAATTAGGGTTTTTTTAAAAATCTAACGTCAAATTCGTTTTTCTCTTGCCAAAATACCCCCTGGTACCGAGTTTCAAGCAAATCCATGTGCAAATAGCAGAGGTGCCAATTTTCGGCCATTTTGAACTTTGACCGGCCGCCATTTTGAAACGGTTTGATGTAATGACTTCGGGTTTGCGCGAAAAATTGTCTTTTTTTATGTTCTTTCGAACGAGGTATCACAAAGGGGGTCTTCCCATTTGAAAAAAAAAGTTAGGGTCCGTAACCCCCCGCCCCCCTCAAGGGGGGGGGGTCAAAAAGTAGCTCCCTTTGACCTAGGAACATCCCCCAAGTTTCAAATCTCTACCTCAATTAGGTCAAAAGTTAGAGGGGGGGAGGGGACTTTTCGAACACCCTGTATGAGCACAGCTGCGAAAAGCTAGAAACTGCCTTGCTATATTTATGACACATAGGTTGACATTTGTCAACCATGATTTTTGTACTATTGCAATTGTGACACTAGAAATAAGGAAAGAAATTCAAGGCCCGAATTTTGTTAGCTACGACCGATCGTGAGTCGAGTAAACTTAACCTCAAAAATCGCGACATTTTTCGCGCGAAAAAGCACTATCCGGATCCGGTACTATCCGGATCCGGTACTATCCGGATCCGGTACTATCCGGATCCGGCCGGATACTTTTTTGAATTATCCGGTATCCGGATCCGGCCGGATACAAAAAACCAATATCCGGATCCGGTTCCGGTGACGCGAAAATTTCATTTCGGCCCAACTCTAATGGTTAGCTATCATTGAGAGCTTGCATGTGTGTTATAATTAATTGAATTCTTACTTTGCAGTTAATATTTAGTTCTTCTGGCAATGACAATTGAACCGTTCATTTACAAAAGGGCTGAAATGCCAAGAACTGTTGAGCCATGATCTTTCATTTCTCCTTGTCTGTCGCATGAAGGAATATATCCAAGTTGCGCTGATTCGGTGTTTCTCCTGAACATTTTATTTCTTTTAAGAACTGTCACTGAAATTTGCAGTGATTTCTCCTAACACTTGTGGAAAAAGACTACAAAATTTTCTGATGAATTCGTGAGATGGTTCTCCCATGATAAGACGAAATTGCATTAAAAATACTGAAACAGAACAAACAAGATACGTTCCTTTGTGCTAAATCTGATGATCCGTCACAAGTTTGGGTCCTTGGGTAATTAAACAGGCAAAAAGAAACAGCATATACATGCGGCTGAAATTGAAGGCTTTGCATCAAATGTATCTTATTGTATGAACTTGTCACTGTAACCGAAACTCAACCCAATCCCTCGAAAAATATTACTATGTTGCCATGAAAAGTTAATTATGCTTTCTCATCATCATTGACTCGATATTTTCTGAACAGATTCTCTGGGTGGAAATTCAGTAACGATGATGATTGCGTGTGTAAGCCCAGCTGCCTTCAACAAAGATGAGACTATAAGCACTCTACGCTATGCTGATCGTGCCAGACGCATCAAAAATAAGCCGATCATTAATACTGACCCTACAGTTGCTGAAATCGGTAGCTTGAAAAAAGAGGTAAGTTCAGTACCAGCTTTGGCTCCCATTTCAGAGAGATCCAAGGTCCAGCTGCACCATTGTGGTTCTTGCAGAATTATATGTAAAAAATAGTACTTAAATTGCTAGTACTCAAGGCATGCAAAAACACCAATGAACGACACAAAGCTATAGAGTAGGAACAAGACATGGTGGTCATTCCGTTGATGGCTTTTACCATGCCCTTGTCAAAGGAAACTAAACCCAAAAGAAGACACTTTAGTAGAAAATCATCAAAAAAGTTCTACCTAGCAGGTTTCAAGCAGTTTCCTCAATGTCAGGCAGCATATTTTATCTTCCTGACGCAAAATTTCAATCCACTCTGTTTTATCAAGCGCTGTTATTCTGAAAATCAGAAACTTCATTGTGACTTCCTGAATGACATGATCAATTGATTCACTAAACGGTCACTAAATCAAAACAGGCCACCATCATTTGTTGGCCTCCTGTGGTGTAGTGGTTGTAGCGCTGGCCCTATGACCAAGAGGTCCCGGGTTCGATTCCCGGCCAGGTGATCTGAGTTTGATGGTCTCAGGCAATGGTCACCTGGGGCTGGGATATTAAGCGTGGGATTAGCCAATAGGCTATTTGACATTGGTTAAAAAAAAATAAATAAATAAACCATTTCTCTCTGTAGTATTGTGTAAAATAGATCTGTGGGCACAGGATGATTAGCACAAAGAACCTTTCTGTCAGATGGATAGACTTTAGCGGAGGATTAGTTTTGTGGTACCAAATCCATATGAATTTTATTCTGAATCTTTAGCCAAACCTTTATTCACCTTTCAGAATAAGTTCGTTTTTTTCAAACAGTTGCATGCTCGGGTTTGGAAAAGGTGTTTTTTTAGCTCTTTTTAATCATTTGATATATCTTGAAATGCCAGGGAATTTCACTTAAAAAATAGCAGGGTAATTCATCTTCCTAATTTTGTGGCAACCCTGTCAAGTATTGAAAAGCCAGTTTTTTATATTTAGCATTTGAAGTGCTTTCACAAAAAAACTTAGACATTATTTATCTCATCTTTATTTTCAAAATTAATTTCAGATACAACAATTGCGTCACGAGCTCATTCAAGCAAAAGCTTTGAATGGCTCTTCCTGCCCGCCTGAGCATTCCAATCTGAGGTCAGACATGAAAATCCTCATCGAAAAGAATAAAATCCTGGCAGAGGCTTTAAATGACGCCATTCTACAGTCCATTAATCTATTCGAAAGAGCTCAAATGGTAAGTTAAAAGAAAGGAAGAATTTCAGTGATCTGAGGAGCCAAACTGGTCAGGCTGCAATAATAGGAAAGCTCCTTTCGAATTTCTAGTATTTTATCGTTTGGGATTGTTAAAGAGGGACCTTAGCCATCTAACACTGAAAATTGAGGTCTCAGTAATGTGGCATGACCACATGAAGCTCGCTGTACAAAGTCCTGGAATGGACGTTTAACGGGAATTTGCTTAGTTGCATTTCACATTGCCTTCCTCATTCTATTTTTCTAACAGATCACTGAGCTACCTCAAGCCTCTAATCTTTTTGTGAGTTTATCCGAAATTGTGAAAAATATGCTCGCATTCAATTCTCAGTGTTGATTAGTATTCTGTTTACGAAATGACTTATCGTAGAAAATTAGTCATCATTCGATGTTGTAAGGGTAATAATAATGGTTAACTCCCTTCAAATATTTACTGGCTTCAAGTTAACCGTTCAAAAAGTGTAATTTTGGGGAAAACTTGATGCAAGTTCGGAGAAAACTGACAGTTGAAATACTGTACAAGAAAAGTGAATGCAACACTTGGTACCACGAACGTAAACAAACTAATGCTCAGCTTATTTGTCGGAATCGTGGTCGACATATTTTTTCGAAAAATTCTGGTTAAGTAATGTAAAATGTGCAAACTTCAATGTCGTTTCGTGGCATCATGAAATTCCAGCATATTTTGGAGCTGAATAAAGTTAAGTTGTCTCATGATGTATTATCAGTGCTCATCACTCATGAATGGCAAGGTGATGTTCAATATTTTAATGGGTTTTACGAAAGAAGGCCATTTAGAAACTTAGCGCTTTCTCTGTCTTTCCAAAAATTACCTACCTCCTCAGGGAGTGGACAGGGACTTGAAGAAGTCGGGGAACTTTACGAGAATTTTGTCAGCTCAGCAACTTTAGCTGGTGATATGAGTATTCAAAGAAGTGCGAACAATATCTGAGAATAGTTAAGCAAAATTAAAAAATTAAACACTAAAAGTGCCCCGAAACTGTATGTAACAAGGTGGAGAAATGGTGCTGGGTCCACACCATTTCGCGGGGAAACAAAGCCAAGAAATACCAAAAATTAAAATTAGAGTCAAAAATAAATTTTTAGAACTCTAATGCGCACCAGTATGAAACTGAGGTGGGAGAGTGTTCAGCTCAGGCAGTTTGCAATGGAAAGACCAGTTCCATTGCAAACTGCCTGAGCTGAACACTCTCCCACCTCAGTTTCATACTGGTGCGCATTAGAGTTCTAAAAATTTATTTTTGACTCTAATTTTAATTTTTGGTATTTCTGGCTTTGTTTCCCCGCGAAATGGTGTGGACCCAGCACCATTTCTCCACCTTGTTAAGCAAAAGTGAGCCTGTTTAAAAGATAATCAATCTTAGTGGAGGTTTTGATTCAAGGTTAGAAAATGTAGAAATTTTGGGGACTGAAGAAGGAAAAAAGTGAGGGAATCGGCAAATGAAAAAATCTTGGAAACCCTGTTTACATATTGTTTCCTGATTGAGCACTCAATGGTTAAATATCGTTTAAAACTCCGGCCTTATTCTACCTTCTCAAACCTTCATTTTTATTCTTCTCCATAGGCTGAGGCAGCTCGTGACCGAATCAGAGACAAAATCAGCAGTGTACATGATGCTTGGCAACAGGTGGAAGACATTGTCGGTTCATTGGGCAAGGAGCAGAAGATAGCTTTTCTCAACTTTAAGCAAACCCTCGGGGAACTTCAGGTAAATCAACCTTGTATAAACTTGAAACACATCACACATACAATACATACTTACTATTTCTGGCTAATGTAAAAAACAGCACTTTTGTCATTGGTTTTCCAATTTAAATACGTGATTTATGGTTGAGCCCATAATAGTAGCTCTCTAGTGTAAAATGAAGTCCACTTTAAGACTTTTCTAACCAGTCGGTAGAGGTCAAAGTGATGTCTCAAAGATTTTAAAACTCATCCTTACCTTTATTAAGAACAAAATGCATACAACTTAAATTTATATTTTGCATTATTAAGG